>NW_013676123.1:8780-13087 GCF_000517525.1 Limulus polyphemus
ACAGATCCACAGTCCGGTATGCTAACCACTGCGTAGTTTAATGACTAGAATTTATTATAATTACAAATCCACAGTCCGGTATGCTAACCACTGCGTAGTTTAATGACTAGAATTTATTATAATTACAGATCCACAGTCCGGTATGCTAACCACTGCGTAGTTTAATGACTAGAATTTATTATAATTACAGATCAACAGTCCGGTATGCTAACCACTGCGTAGTTTAATGACTAGAATTTATTATAATTACAGATCCACAGTCCGGTATGCTAACCACTGCGTAGTTTAATGGCTAGAATTTATTATACTTACAGATCCACAGTCCGGTATGCTAACCACTGCGTAGTTTAATGACTAGAATTTTTTGAAATGGTCTAAACGATATAAGATACAAGTTGCTAGACTAAAAGAGATTGTTGGTTGATTAGGGAGTCTGTTACAGTAGTTAATTAATCACTGAGTTTGTTAGTCAATCTTTTGTTTCAGTTTCGTGAATAATTGTTGTTCGACGAAGAATTAAATTGTGGGGTGAGGGAGGCTTGACAAACTGAAGAATTGCCGACAAGGGGAATAGATGAAGAGGACCCAATTACTTTTTATACAGAGGTGTCAATATTTTGTAGTTCTGCTATTGGCCGAGGATGAGGATGCTCTTCTGATATAAGAAGTGTATCACTTAAAGAAATCAGTCCACGGGTCAATGGGTTAATTAATAAGAACCCTTGTAATTGACACTGGTTCTACAGCCACCATTGTTTGACTGACTTGTTAATAAGAGGTGAGAAATTACCACCAGGGATGGGTGGATTTATGTGTGAAGTAAGTGATCATAATGTTCGGGATGCTTCATTGAGGAAGAGTGGAAGTGATCTCATGTGGTGACATGGATAAAAGGTAAGCCTAGCTTCGAACAATCTCGTATTCTATGTCCAGGAAATCCTTGTGTACTAAACGACACATCACTAGAGACTGGAATTCCGGTAACAACAAAACTAGAAGCACGAGATTATGGTGTACAACAGAGCTGAATAAAGCCAAAGACAGGTCATCAACCGTGGTCATTAATGGCGTCTCTACCATTTTACTATTGGGGAGGGGTGTGTGTGTGTGTGGGTTCAAAACACGGATTAAACCGAATGAAAGACAACAAAAACTATTTTTAAAAAGTCTAATTGCAACTTGTAAACTTTTACAATAAAAGTTTCGGCATGCAATAAAAACACTGAAGGTTTTAATCACAAACTTTTACATCTACAAATTGTCATGTACGCAAACTACAATAGATATCAAGGTTTCATGACTATGAATCTTCGCTGAGTTACGTTTGCAAGTTTTTAAAACTTTGCTCAACTAAGTATACGATAATCCACCTTAAAAGTTATGTTTCATGACAAGTCAGAAAACTTAGCATACACAGGTGATTTAGATGGTTACCCTTCCATTCTTAACTTGCACCTATATATTTATACATTCTCAACTTCAAATGATAAAAGAACCCTTCGATAAAATTCCAGCTATAGGTTAAACGAAAAACAATGCAGTGATAAAAACAATACAAACCCAGATTTCTTCTTACGGAATGCTCTATCATCCGGTAAAACAAATGCTGAATCCTTCGATAAAATTTTAAAGTTTCAAAGCAGAGTAGATAACAATGGAATGTGAAGTTTCTTGTTACTGAAGAACAGTTTTGCATTTGGTAAACCTCATGCTGCACTAACCTATAAAATTTTAAATTCGTTTTACCAATGAGCCAATTTCATTGGTGGGTGTGCTTGGCATCATTCATCCTCCATCCACGATGTCACTAGTGACCATATTTATAAATACATTGGCAAATTGGCTAGCTTCAGAGAAGATTTCATCAGTGGTAAGTCAACTTGCTGAAGAGCCAGAGGATCCTGTCAAGAACACTTCTAGAGTTTTACCAAGGATGGAGCCACCAGTGGATCCTCTTGAGCATCTACTTGAAAAACAACAAACAAACAAACTCCTCCAATGATAAGAAATAAGTGTAAGTAGAGGGGAAGAGGTCAACCCATCTGTGTATCACAAGCCACAGTAAAGAAAACCACTAAAACATTTGGTAACTGGACAATTTAGGGACAGAAACTAAATATAGAAGAAGATTTCGTTATATGAAGTTTTGAAACAGCTAGTGGTAGGATAATCGATTTATTTCTGTACAGTGTTTCGTCTCTAACAGTGAGACATGATCATGTACAGCATTAACGTACAAATACGTTAAATGTTGTACGTGATTATGTCTCATTGCTGTAGACGAAACGTTGTATAGAAATAAATTTATTACCCTACAAATAGCTGTTTTAAACTTCATGTTGTTTCGTAACTTAAGGTGGTACCTAGTAAAAAGCAAAAAGAGTTTGTTATATTGGTTTGTTTGTTTGAAGTTAAGCACAAAGCTACACAATGGGCTATCTGTGCTCTGCCTACCACAGGTATCAAAACCCGGTTTCTAGCGTTGTAAGTCCGCAGACATACAGCTGTGCCACTGGAGGAGGGGAGGGCTGTTATATTGGTCAAACTTTTGATTGTACATTGTTTCATATATATAATTAATTATTGTAATTTCTATATTTAATTATATTAATTTTGTTAATTGTGAATAGTTACCTTATTGTTATTCATGAAAGTTTAAGTTTAATGTACCATTGTATTGTTTAAGTAATAGGGAGGGAGAAACGTTGTAGGTTATATTATCTAATTTAGACATTTGTATAGTTTTGTACACAAGGACTACTTAAGTAAAAGTTTTTAATATGTCACTATAATTCAAGTATTTCAGTAATGTCTGATACATCACCACGAAAATACGATTACACGTGAGAACACAGGCGGCCCTAGGTCTTGTTGAGGTTAAAAAAAGAACTACTCTGACAGATTAAATTCCTGAAAATATGCATGTTAATCAAATTATGTAAAACATATATTGAGATTATAAAACATTTTGCATCACGCCTTTTATCATTACTAACCAAAATTATTTAATGATATTTCGCTTGATATTCTGTAATTTAAAAGAAACAGAAAAATAGATGTATAGTGTTTAAAGTTAACAACATTTTTTCATACAGAGTAATATTTTCTCTAGGTATTTTATCTACCTTCTTTGAAGTGTATCTATGTCAGCTGATTTATTACCAATATTACGTCATTTACAGAAGAGGGTGGAGTTATATTCGTGATCCGTGTGTTGCCCTTCTAAAGCTATTACTATCGCGCAGGCGTAGGAGTATGATTTATTTTGTGTAGTGTGTAGTACAGTATTGTGGTGTTCGAACTTATGAAAGTTCTTGAAATTTAACTAAGTCAATGTATTGTTTTCATTCCAAACCCATTCTTTATATAGATCAATTCAAGTAAAATTTTACATAGTTATTTTAAAGTTAGTTCTAACCAGAAAACGCCTCTATGAAAGGAGGTATTATTTATTTAATTCTCTTTTGTCTCTTTTATTTTCAAGATGGCGGCTTGAGAAAACTAGTTATACTTAATTTTTACGATTATTTTATGAAATTTAAAACTGATAATGGTATTCAATAATTGTTGCAGCTATGGAACTAAGAGTTGGAAACAAGTATCGACTTGGAAGAAAAATCGGTAGTGGATCTTTTGGTGACATTTATCTTGGTAAGTAAGAATTAAAATTGATACATTCATTTTGATTTTAATTACAATTCAAAGTTGACTGGCCAAGATTGCTCTTGTATCCGAGTCTGTCCTAAGAATAAATAACGTTAGCGAGTATTCTCGTAAGCCTAACATTAAAACGTTAAGCCTATTACTATTATTAGTACTACGCCGTTAATGATGTTAATTTTGTCGTTCTAATTTATAAATATAACTTATAAGTTAAAATTGAACTTGCAACTTTGAAGGTCAAAGTAAACTGCATTGAAGATTAAACTTAACAGAATCGGAACAGTACCATTGATTAATAACAATGAAGATGATGGGGAAAATTGACTGACACTTCTGTTATTTGCAATTTCAAATTTAAATTACGTTATAAAGAAAAATTTAAGTACTGTTTTGGCTATTAATACTACTACTACTAATGTATATAATTAGGTCTATAACTTTATACTTTTTATAATGACTAAAACATCAGATACCTCCAGAGTTCAGGTTACACAACAGTAATATTATTAATGCCAGTTATGTCATCACCTGAACAGTGAATTTCAATTTTAACTTAAGAAGTCATAGTTTAAATGACTGAATTCTCAAGTGAGTTAGGGTTACAACACTTGAAATATATATATATATATATATATATATATATA
>NW_013676123.1:13445-14840 GCF_000517525.1 Limulus polyphemus
TCAAACTGAAATACAAGACAATCAGATATGTGTGATATTATACTACTATTACTAATATACTACAGCAGTAGCATATTTTCAGTGTCTCATGCCAAATGGAAGACAGAAAGCTACTGTATAGTCAACAGTTTGATCTATTAATATTATTGTTTAAACTTGGAAAGTGGCAGCAACCATCTTTAGCTAGACAGTTACGTGTCCTTCTAACATTGTGAATTTAGCTGGACAAAGAAACACTTAACATTAGATATACTTTTGTAATGTATATAATAACTATATAAATCCTTTGGCCCAGATAACATAAAAAAAATATCAGATTGTTTTCTTGCAACTGTCAAATACATAAAAAAAACAGCCATAAATATAGTTATACGAGTTTCCCAGTTTGCCCCTGAAGAAGAAAAGTCCACCTTTTAAAAACACTCAGGTTATAGGGTTTTTTATTCATTTCTATCAAGACTTCTTGAACCTACATGCTTTTTCTAACGTCATAAATGTAAAGTTAATACTGTGGTGTTAGTTAAAAGTGTAGTGATTGTGATAGTTATTATTAATGATAGAACTGTGGAGCACAATGAATCGTACTTTTTTAGAAAGAGTATCATTTAATGAAATATAGATTGTTGTTGTTTTTAAACTTTCTGAATTAAATCATTTAGAAATAATAGGATTAATATACTTTCTATATATATATTTAGCAACAAGCTAACAGGTCAACAGATTTCAAATATAAAACTGTTTCTTTCTGTTTACTTCTCAACAAGTTTGTCTATAAAAAATACCAATGTATTAGTTAAGATTAAAATGTTTCTACATTTGTTTTTTGTCCTTTTCCCTTGTCTTTAGTATTAAAAAAGTGAACAGTTTTTCCACTTAATGGCTATGTAAAGTATGTACTTAACTACAGTGTGTGAAATAAATACAAGTATTACACTTTACTGTCACATGGTTTGACAAGTGAACTCAGCCATTAAGTATTATATTTTCTTGACTAATGTAGCAGAGATAAGTATTTGATAGATGACGTTATTGGCTTCTACCACCGATTGTGTTGTTTCTATTAAAATTTAAGAGGCTACCTGAAACATGAATCAGTGTGTTGATTATAACAAGTTTGTTTATTGACAATGTATACCATTAGTTAGACTGACATGTTAAATTATCTACATTATTAGTTCTGACTTGTGTTAGTAGCTTTGTTTGGTCATAAGTTATGTCTAATTATGGATTACTTTTGTTTTGACAACGTATTGTTTGAAACTAGTCTTTCTTTTAATACAGGTACAAACATAACGACGGGTGAAGAAGTTGCTATCAAACTCGAATGTATCAAAACCAAACATCCTCAGTTGCATATTGAGAGCAAGTTTTACAAGATGATGCAAGGAGGAGGTG
>NW_013676123.1:15677-16888 GCF_000517525.1 Limulus polyphemus
TCATAATTCTAATTACTGGATAGTTGGAATAATTGAAAACAGTAATAACCACAAACACTAATTTTTTTATTACTTAGTGATTTTTATGACATTAATCATAATTCTAATTACTGGATAGTTGGAATAATTGAAAACAGTAATAACCACAAACACTAATTTTTTTATTACTTAGTGATTTTTATGACATTAATCATAATTCTAATTACTGGATAGTTGGAATAATTGAAAACTAATAATTAGAAACTTGATTATTTTCTTGATATTAATCAAAGTAATTGATGCCCTAGGGTGATTGATTGTATTGAGTTAATTGTCCAGCTCTGCTGAGTTTATCTAGGAGAAAGCTAAAATCTGTTTTGATTTGTTTCTGAGTTATATTTGGATGATTTTGAACTGGAGGAGATGAACTTTTAAAAACATAAATAAGGATGTGTTTCCATAGCATGAGAAGCATTAAAAAAACGTGAATCTTTGAAAGATAAACTTTACAATTGATTACTACTCATTGTACAGAGTAATGAGGTAATCTGTTACTTTTGTTGATGGACTTTTCTGGAATTAGAAACACGTTTTCCTTGACGTTTGTTTACGGAATTAAATTTTTGTTTTTTTGCTTCAGTTGGAATTCCCATCATTAAATGGTGTGGTTCAGAAGGTGATTACAATGTCATGGTGATGGAACTACTAGGGCCAAGTTTGGAAGACCTCTTTAATTTCTGTAACCGCAAATTTAGTTTGAAAACAGTACTTCTCTTAGCTGATCAGTTGGTAAGTGGAAATTTATTAGATTTGGTAAAACCTTTGTTAAAAGATCAGGTAACACTTAGGATTATGTGTTAATGGTTCTTTACTAGTATGATATGTACGTATCACAGTACACTGAATACAGTGATACTGATGTGTATTGTAGTACGTATCACAGTGCACTGAATACAGTGATACTGATGTGTATTGTAGTACGTATCACAGTGCACTGAAGACAGTGATACTGATGTGTATTGTAGTACGTATCACAGTACACTGAATACAGTGATACTGATGTGTATTGTAGTACGTATCACAGTACACTGAATACAGTGATACTGATGTGTATTGTAGTACGTATCACAGTGCACTGAATACAGTGATACTGATGTGTGTTGTAGTACGTATCACAGTGCACTGAATACAGTGATACTGATGTGTGTTGTAGTACGTATCACAGTGCACTG
>NW_013676123.1:17532-20740 GCF_000517525.1 Limulus polyphemus
AATGTGTTCCATCTTTACACCTGGTGTAACCTAAAAGGCTCCTTTCATCAGTGTTTCATCTTTACACCTGGTGTAACCTAAAAGGCTCCTTTCATCAGTGTTTCATCTTTACACCTGGTGTAACCTAAAAGGCTGCTTTCATCAATGGTGTACACCATGTATCTTGATAAACAGTGAGTATTTTTCTAAGTCTTTGCTAATTTTATCTTGTTCAGAACTAATTTTAATGAACAAGAGTCTGAAGTAAAGTTGGTTTAGTGCTGAGATCCATAGGCCTAATTGTGTTCAGTTTCATGCTTTTTGTGTGGTTTAGTAATACTTATAATGTAGCAACAGAGTGGATGTTCCCACACCTCCTCAGTAAAGAAATAATTTCCAGTCAGAAATACCAGCTGTTCTGTAATATTTAATGTTTTCATGGATAAATACTATACTTTCAGTCAGTTACGTGTTACTTTATCTAAATTGTGTTACGTCATGCCTTGAAATTCTGATACATTACTGTAGTTGGGAAATATGGTGGACATTTTGAACTTGAAAAATGCATGTAATGCTCCATTGGGCATTTGTAATGGTTAATGATTTTGATTTGTAGCAAGTCATTCGGTTTCCTGTGTAGATGTACTATTTAAGTCGAGTTCTATATAACTGATGCAATGACAGACGTTAATGATGAATGAAACAAATACTGTGCTGATAGGGTGAGGTATTGACTCTGTACCCATGAGGTTGTGGTCTCTTAAGGTTCATCACTTCTGCCTTACACATATCACAATTGTTTACGACCTCAGTTACTGTGAGACAACATGGGCCATTTGTTATTCAAAAACTGAAAGTCTATGTTTTTCAACATTTGTGTTTTATGTTTTTTCATCACTGTTATTAGCAAGTGTCAGTATCTGCATGTAATGTAGACGTGTTTGGTGTATGTATACTTCTATCTCTCGGGTCTACAAGGTCGTTGTTGTTGTGTAATAGCAAGTGTCAGTATCTGCATATAATGTAGACGTGTTTGGTGTATGTATACTTCTATCTCTCGGGTCTACAAGGTCGTTGTTGTTGTGTAATAGCAAGTGTCAGTATCTGCATATAATACAGACGTGTTTGGTGTATGTATACTTCTATCTCTCGGTCTACAAGGTTGTTGTTGTTGTGTAAGAAGACAGGTTCTAGTCAGTAGACACAAAACTTTAGCCCATCATATATGATTTACAAAATAGTATTTAAAATCAGTATTTTGACATGGGAAAGCAATCTTGTAACTTACATGAATGCTCACACAAAAGACTGAGGCCTGTTGACATACACACAATGAGAATTCAGTTAACTGTTTATACTACTAGTGTGTCTATCTGGTGACAGAAGATATTGTGCTCAGAAAATCACATTAATTTGTGTGTGTGTGTGTTAAATATATTTTAATAATGATCATCAGATTTCCAGAATGTATTGATAAACTGTTGATGTGTTACACGCATTTAGTGATTAACACTAAACCGTAAGAACAGTTTATTTACGTATTACCAGATTGATTTTTAATTCTCACCAGCTCTGTTTTCTGTATAGTACTTTATTTGAGTCCTAGTCAAGTTTACCTGTAACTATATTTACAGGACTCGTGAGTGAGATTAAATTAAGTGTGAAAGAAATATATAACAAGAAGGATAAATATTCTTCACAAACATTTTTTTTTCATACCTCCACTGAAAGCTCCTAAAACATTTCACCTGTCGACAATGGTGCCACAGCATTTTTTGCAGTAAAACCTCCACTCAAGGCTCCTAAAACATTTCACCTGTCGACAATGGTGCCACAGCATTTTTTGCAGTAAAACCTCCACTCAAGGCTCCTAAAACATTTCACCTGTCGACAGTGGTACCACATTTTTTGCAGTAAAACCTCCACTCAAGGCTCCTGAAACATTTAACCTCTCAAAAATGGTACCACAACATGTTTTGCAGTAAAACTCAGTAGTCAATATACAGTTTCTTTTGTTTATTATTTTTTCCCTTTTTTGTAGTTCTTTTCATTCATTTTTCTTCCCAGTTTTTAATCTTTTTCTATGACCTAATTTTCAAAATTTTCCTGTACTTTTTGGACCCATATTTGGAAGAATACTTACCACCCTACAATTTAATAAGTTGTACACTTGACAGCAGCGGCTGTGAGTATTGTACGTCTGTTCTGGTTTCTTCTTTTCTTGTGTGTACATCGGTTCTGGTTTCTTCTTTTCTTGTGTGTGTGTGTTGTAGAAATGGGAAATGTTTTTTTGTAGGTTTTGTTTAGCGATGTAATTTTGGTAAAATGTTTAACAGACATATTCAGTTATTGACTAGGAATCCGTTGTAGTTCAGATGCTGAGCCACGAGAACTGATAAGGGCAGCATGGTGAAACCTCTTCATGTTGTACAAGAACCACTACTACTAGTTAAGAAACACTATCTTTGGTTTAGGTTATTGCATAAAAACATGTTAAATAGAAGGGCAAAAAGATAACCATTGTAACACAGTGTTTAGGTGTTTGATGGATTAGTATTGTCACTGTGTAAATTAAATGTATTATTTTGTGTTTATACAATAGAACACTGCATGTCCAGTCAACAGTGTAACCAAGTTTTTTGAAGTGTATATAAATGTTGAGCCACAGTTGTTGCATTTCTAGTGTTATATATGTAAACATTCTTATCTTTTATTCATCTGATTATACTTATGAACACATCTTTACCAGATCAGCAGAATAGAATACATCCATAGCAAGAACTTCATTCATAGAGACATCAAGCCAGACAACTTCTTGATGGGTTTGGGTAAGAAAGGAAACCTGGTGTATATTATCGACTTTGGCTTAGCCAAGAAGTACAGGGACTCTCGTACCCACCAGCACATACCTTACAAGGAGAACAAAAATCTTACGGGGACAGCTCGATACGCCAGCATCAACACCCACCTAGGGATAGGTAAGGTAGTACAAGTTTGATAGCTGTGGTGTTGGCATGTAGTAACTTCTTAAACAGTTCCAGCATCAACACCCACCTAGGGATAGGTAAGGTAGTACAAGTTTGATAGCTGTGGTGTTGGCATGTAGTAACTTCTTAAACAGTTCCAGCATCAACACCCACCTAGGGATAGGTAAGGTAGTACAAGTTTGATAGCTGTGGTGTTGGCATGTAGTAACTTCTTAAATAAAAACAACTTAAACAGTTCCAGC
>NW_013676124.1:0-1115 GCF_000517525.1 Limulus polyphemus
CAAAATGTTTAATAGAAATTCATTACACAGTTTACACTTTATTGTTACTTTATATTTTGGGAGGCACAGTCTGCATCTCTTTCTGTGACTTCTATCAACAGTTCTTTGGAAGTGAGTCTCGGAGGTGATGAGTTCTGTACTGTTCTAGAGTGGTATACCAGAAGGACCTGGTCTGATGTGTATCATAGATTTCAGAAGCAGTACATTTTATGCTAAAATACAGAAACAGCTACAGTGTAATTTGGTCAACAATTATTTATTAAAACTATTGATTTCAGATGTGTTATTAATAATAATCACTTACTTCTGGGTAAAAAGTCAGTAGCAAGAAATATAGTTCGAGTAGAATAGGTTTGCTTGGTACCAATTTATCTACGTCTTCCAACAAAGTGTAGAGAAATATCTAAAATCAGAGTGCTTGACTGAATTTGAATGTTTGCAAAACAGTAACCGGATTTGAAACCTGTATGTTTATTGATTGATGAATAAGTCTGCTGAAAGAGAAGAAGGATTTCACAACCATGTGTACCAATAAGATCTTTGTATACCTATGTAGTATACCGTTAAATTCCTAACATCTCGGAAGGATTAACAATAAACGTTTCGACAGATTCAAAGTGCAGTCTTATTGCTCTGGAGAATACTTGTTGTAAACCACTTTAGGATACATACATAGCCAATAAATTTCACATCCTGTTGTTGGCCTAAATGTTTTCACGGATTCTAAATGCAGCGTGATTACTAAAGTTAAATTTGCTAGTAAACACTGTAAGATATATAATCTGATACATTAGACATCCTGTTCTTGGAGCAGGGGTCAAGTTGGATGGCCCTTTGCATGTGCTTTGTTGCTTTCGTATTATGATGTCACGTAAACAGTCGACTGACACCGTTGGCGATTTATTACTTCCTTCTCAGCGGATTTCTACTTCAGTCGTACACGTAGAAAATAAATGTGAAATGCTTAGTAACTGAAACTCTCAAGAGAAGTACTTTAAAATCTTATGAATAATAATCAAGAAAACGGGGCAAAGCAGAAGTACTTTAAAATCTTATGAATAATAATCAAGAAAACTGGGCAAAGCGAAGTACTTTAAAATCTTATGAATAATAAT
>NW_013676124.1:1810-4173 GCF_000517525.1 Limulus polyphemus
TAATAATCAAGAAAACGGGCAAAGCAGAAGTACTTTAAAATCTTATGAATAATAATCAAGAAAACGGGGCAAAGCTGAAGTACTTTAAAATCTTATGAATAATAATCAAGAAAACGGGGCAAAGCAGAAGTACTTTAAAATCTTATGAATAATAATCAAGAAAACGGGGCAAAGCAGAAGTACTTTAAAATCTTATGAATAATAATCAAGAAAACGGGGCAAAGCTGCTCGTTTTATTCTGATTTTACAACATTTCATTATACTTTGACGATTTGTCTAATGGCTGAAAAATAAAGTATACTGTTAGGGTAGAGGTAATAACAGATGAAATATAAAGTTTTACAATAAAGAAAAGTTTCGTATTTACTAAGGTGGTTAAAGCGATAACAAAAATGAAGGTTTAGATTTATGAGACAATGAGAAGTATTTTTAATCTTTACATAAAAATCACTTTGTTTTTGCAGTAGTAAAAAAAATATTCGATTTATTCACGGACAAATTGTTAGCAAAAAATACTTCATTAAAAAACTGATTTTTTTTCTTACAAATGACATGTAATGTTTACTAAAAGTCTTCCAAATTTTGTTAAAGTACACATACTGTATTAAAAGGTATAATATTAAAACTATATACAAGTAAAAGTGGTCACGTGGTTGGACCCTAAGTTTAACACAGTAATAGTTAAAGTTTTTTTTGTAACCTATTCAAGCCATCTCTAAACTTCTAGTCTCAAAATGTGTTCCTCATCATGAATTCTGTACATTTTATGTCATGCAAAATAAAATATTGGTTACACTATGTAATTCTCCTAACAAGTATATTGTAATCATACTATAGAACAGTCTTTCCACTGTGATTAATAATTAACCTTGTTTCTCCAGTCTCTTATTGACTAATAATTTCAAGTGAAAGAAGACTTAGGTACAAGTAAAGTACTAATCCTGGTGAAGAAAGAACCAAAACTGAATAGACCAATGAGATGAAACTACATCGTGCTCAGGAAAATTAACTTATCCAATGTCCAGGTCCCTCTTTTTAACTTTTTTCCAGCATAATTTGACTAAATGAAGCTAGATAGGACAGAGAAGAAAGTAAGAAAATAAAACTTTCCAATTAACACTGAATTTCTTATGTTGAACCTCTAATGTTCTATTTAGGCAGCTTGTATTTTGCAAAATGAAAGTTTCTTATGGACAATAAAATTTCTGGAAATTTGTTAGAATAGCTGTAATAGAGAAACTGTGGCTAACATTTCAGCTAAGATCTTCATGGACCTAAGGTGAAGTTCAAAGGTCACTGGTACCTAGGAAATCTGCCCCAATCTTGTGGACAGGTACTACTGCATCCTCAAACTCAGCCATACAGTGTAATATTAATGGGGGCAAAGGTTTTTTTCATAAACACAATTTGCACGTGTTTGCCAAAGTATCTTACATTTTATAAAATATTTGTCAGTAAAACTTCAAATCTTGTATCATTTAGTATGCACATGTAGTAGTATAATATTGAAGAGTTGTGTTGTGTGTCTTCATGTAATTAGTTCTGTATCAGTTAAACAAAACAGTTTATTAACTTGTAGTTAAATGGTTGATTTTAATGTGACTTTGACTTGCACTGCTCAAGATTGTTTTTGAACCTGTTGTATTTATTCTTACAGCGAGAGTCACTACATTTTAATATCAACTATGAAGGATTGTCAACAGATGTTTCTGAAGTTGTTCAGAAGATACAACAGGTACGTAGCTACAACAGGCATATGGTTCTCATCTTAACCTTATCGTGACCTTTCAGGTGTCGATTAGACACCTGTATATCAAATTTCAAAATTTAAGAAATAATTCTAATTTCTACAAATTTTTTTTTTTTACAGATAAAATATTGTTGATATGATATTTTGTAACATTTACATAGTGTGATGTATAAATAAATAGGGAAAGAAATATAAAACTTGTACTTATGGTAAGTTTAGGGGAGTTTTACTGTAAACGATGCACTAAGAAACTGTCATCCCTTGAAAGCACGGTTAATTAAAGTTTGTTTCTATCATGATTTTGCTTCTATGTCTGAAGTCATTATTACATGTTTTTGTTCACATAACATACTGCAAGATCATAAAGGGGGGAGGACTAATTAAGAACAACTTTGTAAATAGCTACAGGCAAAGTTTAAACACCATTAGATAGAAAATATTATAAACAGTTCATGTCATTATAAAGTGGTCAGAAGTTTCAGGAGAAAGCGATCAAATGTAGCTCCTACAGAGAAGAACAATGGGATGTAATGTGAAGTTTAGAAGAACAAACCACAGATTCATTCCTGGAAATGTTTTTGTGTTAAGTTATTTTGTCCTCTATGACAAGACA
>NW_013676124.1:5173-15024 GCF_000517525.1 Limulus polyphemus
TAACCACAGATTCATTCCTGGAAATGTTTTTGTGTTAAGTTATTTTGTCCTCTATGACAAGACATGTAGCTCCTACAGAGAAGAACAATGGGATGTAATGTGAAGTTTAGAAGAACAAACCACAGATTCATTCCTGGAAATGTTTTTGTCCTCTATGACAAGACATCGGGTAGCGACAGAAAACACTCCAGTGACTCCAATTCTTATTTATTGAATATTATTGTTAAGGTTATCACATTAAAACATTGCACATAAATATATTGAGAACAAAGTTTATTTAATAGATATAAACTGATTATGACCAAGAATATTGTTATTAAAATATTTTGGAAGGACAGATTTTTAGGTGTCCAGTAAATCTTTGTCACCTTATGTGGTATTTTTTATGATTTATATCTAGAAGTGGTGACTACTGCAATTGGCAGAATTAAAGTTTTGTAAGAAATGTGTTCATGAAGATCAAGTTGAAATTGAGTAGATCTATAAAATAGTTCTTTCTTACGACTAAAGAAAGTACTTTATTGTTTTCCAAAATGTGTCTCGTAACAAAATTTTGGAAATTTCACAACATAAGAAATGATGGAAATACTAAATCAAATTATTTGAATTTTTCTAAAGCATAAACTAAATACTACTTAGTAAGTGTCAATTAAGTTTCTTGAAACTTGGTTAAGCAATCCTACTGTAAGACGAGCGACGATAGTGAAATGCTCACCCACTTAAACTTGTTTGTATCTGACCTTTTAACTTTGATATTTTCTATTGTTCAGAACAATTTGTACTCAAAGTGAAATATTAAATTTGTGCTTTAAAAGGTGGCTGAAAAGGTGTTATTTCACTGGCGGACATTCCCCATTGTTCTCCCACCACCATTAGCAGTGCTGACATCTGGTGGTGATTCTCTAACACGCAAGGTAACTTACATATGTTTAATACTTCGTTATTAGAATGTGTATGTGTCTGTATGTATGGAATTAGAAAAATGAAGATGTAAATAGTAGAAAGATATGTACGTATTACTTTCTATTCTACAGAATTAAAAACAAATTAACTGACCTCTATCTATTTATTTCTTATACAGCAATTTTTTTCAGTATTTCAGGAAATTGTAAAAATAAATTATTTATTTATTTAATATGAATATTTTTTATAGCTCAGTTGTAGTTAGTAGTTCTAGGCGGAATAACTTATAAGTTATATTAATGATCATATAAACTGTGTTATGTAGCCAGTCTTCCGCAACTAATTTACTAGTGGGTTTCAGTTTCTGATCCAAGTATAAAATATGTGAACCTCCAACATATATTAACTTGTACATTTATTTATGTCACCTACTTCTTGGAAACAAACACTAGACCAAGCTTTCTATGGGATAGCTATTGTAGTAATAACTTGGAAAATAATTTTACATGACATTATGAAATATTAGTTTTTTATCAGTTGACACTCGATGGCCCCGAGTTGTGTCTTTGATAAACCATTTCACTCTTGTTCTTGTAAAGTATGTGTAACTTGTTAATTTCTTGTTCATATATCCTACAAATCCTGACCAAAAACACAAGTAGCACTATTTCAAGATTACATGTAGTTAAAACCACCACCTTTGGTGTATAGAATGTTATCCTTACCGGGTGTTTTCAAACCTGTACATCACGGAGATGTTAAGTTTGGTGATTTATAATCATCTTTGATTCTACATATTCCATATCTAAGTATATACATTTTACAAAAGTATAATGGCTGGTATATATAATATTCCTTTAAACAGTAATACTGGTTCTTATATCATGGTTCTGTTTATAGTAAATTGTCTTTTTATGGTGTGACAAGAGTATTTTTTATCTGCTATTTTTGTCACCTCTTTTTTTTTTCTGAAATTTACTTTAACAATTTGATATATTAGAAAGCTACTAACATTTTCAAAACAAATCGAATAAAAAAAGCTGAACTTAATGGAAGGTGGAAGACATTGTCCTGTTACATCATAACAACCTTATGTTAAAACTCTGAACTCACTCAAAGGAAGGTAGAGGACATTGTCCTGCCATTTCTTAACGTTATATGTTAAAACTCTGAACTCACTCAGCGGAAGGTGGAAGACATTGTCCTGCTATTTCATAGCAACTTTATAAGTTAAAACTCTGAACTCACTCAGCAGAAGGTGGAAGACATTGTCCTGCTATTTCATAGCAACTTTATAAGTTAAAACTCTGAACTCACTCAGCGGAAGGTGGAAGACATTGTCCTGCTATTTCATAGCAACTTTATATGTTAAAACTTTGAACTCCTTCAGTGGAAAGTGGAAGACATTGTCCTGTTATATATTAAGAAAATAGATAACTTGTTCATAAGTTTTGAAATTCAGTTGATTTTGTAATTTTCTGTTAAATTAGCAAGTTTTTCCATTTTGTAACAAACCCAAATTAATGCCCAATTGTAGTTCAAACCCTAGTGAAGTTTGAGAAGCCATGCTTGTACAGATTTTCTTAGTAACTGTCTTATGTGAATTGCACATTTGTTAAGGCTACTTGATGAATCGTTGTTTTTTAATTCAGCTCTTGTTTGTATCAGTAAAATATTTTTCTTTTTTCAGTAGGTTATATTTTAACTTTTATTTCAACTTCCACAAAAGTAACTCGTATTGTGGTCTTCTCATTTTTGCTAAATACAATTAAAACCTTATTCCTGTTCCTTTGTACTTGTGAATGTAAAGCCAAAGCCATTGAATCTTCGAGATTTGTTTATAACGCCATCATTTGATGAGATTGAAGCCGTGGCAGTTGACATTAAGGGTGAACCTCGTAGGTTAAATGAGAAGCAGCTTCGTAACATTCGTACAGAAGGGTAAGTATGTTATCTTCACAAATATCTTAGTTATTTTAACTCTCTCAACACGGGCTCGGTCAATTTGACCGACCACATGATCTCTTTGTACTCGTTCAAAGTCTTTATAGATTTGATACTACTAACTTTTATTATAGTGTATATCTTCAAAAAATTTGGCAGTCTTTCAGTTAATATTAGAAGTCTTTCACATATAAAAAATCATTTTTAGTGAAGTATTCTTAATAAACTAAAACAAAGATTTGTCCATGAATATATTGAGTATTTGTTTTGAACAGTCCACGTGCAAAGTAATTTTCATGTTATTAAAAATATTTTTCTTCATTTCAAAAATCTTAAATTTCCTTTGTGTAATCTCTAAAACCTCCTAAATACTTTTCAAACGTTTTTTTCTTTTATTTGAGTAAAACTTTATTTTATCTATTATTTTCTCTACTATATCTCTATATGGGATCAGTCAATTTGACCGACCCCGTAACCAACCAAAAAAAAAAAAAAAATTAAAATAAATCTAAATTACCCTTTTTTTCTTTCTAGAATGACTTCAAATTGTAACATGAAACTATTTTCATTTATCCTAAGTAGCTTTAAGCTCGTAACAATTTACATCTATTTATAATTAAATTTTATTGTTTTATTGCTCTTTGAACCGTGTCTAACTACTATTCGCAGCATTATAAGTTACACTATCAAATTACATTATCCTCAAGCTAGTAGGAGCTGCTCATGTGTGTGCGTCATGAAACGGTTTTATTATATTATTATTATTTATTGTTACCTAATCTAATCTTAACTAACCTAAAGAGACCCCTATTTTTACATTTTAGTTACTTTTATAATATTAAATAAAGAATATACATGAAAAACAAGAAATTTAATTTTGTAGTTTCTGGAGGGGTGGTGGATAAAATAGAGGAGAAAAGATACCTAGAGAAAATATGTCGTGTGTCACGCTAGGGGAAATTCAAGATTTTTTTTAATATTGCCTTCTATACTATTAAAATATGGATTATTAGCTATAATTGTATGCTATACTAATTGGTATAACAAACAAAAAGTAGTTTAATATTTTGAATGTAAGACACTAAAACTTTGTGTCTTGCACAGTAAAGGATACCTGTGGTGAAAGTGTTCACTAGTAAAGCTGTTAATATAGTTTAAAAGGTGTTTTATTTTTTACTGAAAGTCAAAACTTTCTTGCTTTTAAGAAGTTCTTGTATTTGAGCAAAAGTTATTTAAAGGAATACTTTATACACAACACAACCATACAAATGCTACTCTGTTTCAAAAGATAAGTTTTATTGTTGAAAATGATATTCAGTTATAGATAAACAACTAAATTAGCATTTTAACTTTTTACTTGTAGGAGAATCAGATTGTTTAGAAATAAAAAGTAAAATAACACTTGCACGGCCATCCTGAAAGTTTCGGGAAAGGAAATTAAAATATGAAATTTCATGCTGAAGTGTTACTTTGCTTTTAGAGACTGTCTGAATTTGTTCATTGTGTTTTATTTAGTATTATCAAATTGAGTGAAACAGGTGATTCATGGTGTGTTTGTTACTTTTGTTTTCCATTGTAGAGAATTTGAAGTGGAAAGTTTGAACTTTCCTGGCCAAGTTCACAGATGGCAACTTAGTCAAATTTTACAGAAAGGGACATGCAAAGTACATCACACATTGCTAAGGGTTTGTATTAACATATAAAGTTAAAATGTTTTTCATGTCTTTGTAGCTCTAAACTAGATGTAAGTTTTTCTTTAAAATGATGACTTGTATGATATATATCAGTATACATGTTGTATATATCTGTGTCTGTAAAGCAGATCTAAGCTTAACTGTCTTGCCACGGGGTCAACTGAATTGATTGACTTCATAACCATTTTGTACTCATTATAGTTTACATACTATAGCTTTTAATACAGTATGTGTATCTTCACAGAATTTGACATTCTTTCAGTAAGCATTAAAAGTCTTGCACACTAAAAATCAGATTTTTTAATGAAGCATTTTTACTAAAGATTTGTCTATGAATGTATCTAAGTTTTTTTTTTTTACTAATCCGAGTGTAAAGTGATTTTCATGTTACAATTAAAAATTCTTTTCTTCTTCAGTTGCGTAATCTCTAAAACCTCCTAAATATATTTAAAACTTTTTTTTCAGTAAAATATCTATTATTTTCTGTACCCTAACTATTTAAGGCTCTAAATTACCCTATTTTTCTTTCTAGAATGTCTTCAAATTGTAACATGAAACGACATTCGTTTATCCTAAGTATATTTAAACTCGTAACAGTATACATCTATTTATACTTAACTTTTATTGAACCTTATCTAACTAATATTCTTGCCATATAAGTTGTAAATGGTGAATGTGTAACTCAAGTTGCGATGTTGAATTACATACTACTTGGGAGCTGTTGCAAGCAAAAGTCATGAAAAAAATTCTTTATTTTCCATTATCTAAGCTAAAAAGTTTAATTTTTACGTTTTAGTTACTTTTATAATAATATATATATAGAATACACAAAAAAAATAATAAGGTACTTACCTGAATCTTATTTTTATGCCTTCGACTGTTGATGACACTTAACCCTACTTTTTTATACTAATGGTACTACTTCACTAAATAGTTTTTTATTTAATTAAATAATGTATCAAAGAACACAAAATAAATGCATGCAAAAAGCAGACAATGTTTGATAACTATCACAATTTTTCACAGAGTTTATAATTACTTGTTAATGTTGTACTGCTAATTTTATAATTACTTCAGCTCCAAACCATATAATAAATGTTTTCACTGATTCAAAGTGCAATTTTATTACTCTGGGGAATTCTTGTTGTAAATGCTGTAGGATACATAAACTGATAAATTCCACATCATGTAAACAGTCTAATGACACAAGCAGTGATTTGTTACTTTATTTTCAGAAGATTTCTACTTCAGTCGTTGACAGTAAAATAAATACAGAAAATAAATGTGAAATGTTTATTAGTTCAAACTCTCAAGTGAAGTACTTTGAAACTTTGTGACCAATAATAAAGAAAAAAAGGGCACAGCTGCTCATTTTGTTTCTGATTTTACAACTTTTCAATATATTTTGATCGTTTGTCTGCTAACTGTAGAATCAAATATATTGTTAGGGGTAGAGATAAAATATAAAGTTTTACTGAAAAAAGTTTTATATTTGTTTGGGAGGTTACACAAATGAAATGTGAGATTTTTGAGACAAAGAAAAGTATTTTTAATCTTAATTTAAAATTAACTTTGAACTTGGACTAGTCAAAAAAAAGATTTGATGTATACATGAACAACTCTTTAGTAAAAATACTTTATAAAAAAACTTTTTGTGTGTGTACAAACAACATGTAATGTTTATGAAAAGTCTGCCAAATTTTTTGATGATACACGTACTATATTAAAAATTATAGTATGGAAACTATAATGAGTATAAAGTGGATACGAGGTCGGTCAAATATATTGACCAGGTCTTGAGAGAGGTAATGTTGGCCTGAGTTATTTTGTGACTGGGTAACATTTGTTAATGTGTATTATAGTTATCTTCTGTAAATCGATTGACCCTGTGTTGAGAGAGGTAATGTTGGCTTGAATTATTTTGTGACTGGGTAACATTTGTTAATGTGTTTTATAGTTATCTTCTGTAAATCGATTGACCCTGTGTTGAGAGAGGTAATGTTGGTCAGAGTTATTTTGTGACTGGGTAACATTAGCTAATGTGTTTTATAGTTATCTTCTGTAAATCGATTGATCCTGTGTTGAGAGAGGTAATGTTGGTCAGAGTTATTTTGTGACAGGGTAACATTTGTTAATGTGTTTTATAGTTATCTTCTGTAAATCGATTGACCCTGTTTTGAGAGAGGTAATGTTGGTCAGAGTTATTTTGTGACTGGGTAACATTAGCTAATGTGTTTTATAGTTATCATCTGTAAATCGATTGATCATGTGTTGAGAGAGGTAATGTTGGTCAGAGTTGTTTTGTGACTGGGTAACATTTGTTAATGTGTTTTATAGTTATCTTCTGTAAATCGATTGACCCTGTCTTGAGAGAGGTAATGTTGGCATGAGTTATTTTGTGACTGGGTAACATTTGTTAATGTGTTTTATAGTTATCTTCTGTAAATCGATTGACCCTGTTTTGAGAGAGGTAATGTTGGTCAGAGTTATTTTGTGACTGGGTAACATTTGTTAATGTGTATTATAGTTATATTCTGTAAATTTGCACCATATACCATTTATTTTTGATAAGGCAATTTTATGGTTAATGTACATTATTAATTTCGTTATTGAAAGCTTACTGCTTATACTCTCAGCCACTGCTCAGTAGTGTGATGTTAATAAGGTATGATGAAATATTTCTACTCAACTCTGAGGGTAAAATGTTTCTTGTCCTAACAGGACATCGCTCTAGCTCTCCGACTTTTGTTTGTTACTGCCCAAAACAGGCTTCATTCAGACTTTTTCAGTGTATCGGGATCTGCCCATTCCTTGCTGCAGGGATTGTTGCTCCTGTTAGGTGAGTGAACTTTAAACACTTTGAAAGCTCTATTGGAGCAAGTTAGTCATCATTGTTGATTCATTGTATTGATTGGTGATAAACAAAAATATTAAGTTTTCTTTTATTTTTATATCTATTTAGAATGTTTTTGGCACATTTTATTGTTTATTGACCAAATTAACATTGATATAAAGCCTACAAATTGTAATCACTACACAATGATTAGTACAATTGAATAGTTTTTAGACCCTAAGAACGAGTGTTTAAACTTTTACTAAATTTTACATATTAGTTTTGATATACATTGTAGCAAATACTGAGTTTTTCTAGTTTTCACAAGTTCTGTGGTTGATTGTTTTCTTTAGGCATTATTTTGATGTGTTATTAAAATTGTTTATTTTTTCTCATGCTCGTATCTTCCTCAACCATTAAACTTGTGATGTCTGTGAAATCTTCACATTACTACATCATCGCTTTGAAAAACTACAGTGATGTATTAAGATGTTATACGATACAGAATTAATGTTTCTTAAACAGTTTATAGTAGTAGTAAGCTTTTCTAAGTGTTATTGTAACTTTTTTTTAACCTGAAGCTAAGTAAACATTTTGATGGCAAGTTACATGTCTTGTGGAGGTGTGAAAGCTAAAGTAAAATATTAAATAATGCCAAAATCAAAAAGGGTTCCTAGCAAACTCACAATTTCAGTCATACTAGAGTTATACAAGTGAGTGTTCTTAAAACAGAATGGAATTTATAGCTCACAGTTTACTAGCATTGAAGTTTCCCAATAGAGATTTCTTGGTTTTGAAAGTTTTTACAATATAAGGGATGAAGTTTACAATGTACCTTGTATTGGTCACTTTGTGGGGCAGTATTGTTTAATAATTGGACATACGTAATGTGCCAACAAACAGTTTTGTCTTTGTACATTTCACAAGTGCTAATTCTTATTTGTTTGTGTAGTATTATGTTTTAAACGATTTCATCTTTTATTAACTTGGATGAAATATAAACTTGAATTCATTGTTATGGATGGTCTTGAAATGTGTAAGTTGTTGTTGGAATGCGACATTATTTTATACCTCAGATTTTTGTCATTATTTTTTAAAACTGCTATTTAATTCATTGCTTCTTCCAAAATTAACAATATCACTGTTTTTTTTATCCATAATCCGTATTGATTTAAGAATACTTTTTATGAGGGAACTCAATCTCTAAGACCATAAATATTAAACGGTACTGCACTATATTATGTCCAATTTCAAGTTATTTTGAAATCCTATCTGTATATTCAAAATTAAATGTGATGTGTGAAGATCACATGCAAGTTTTTGTCATACAGATGTATTCTACTTAAATGTTAACGTGCATGATAAATTTATTTTTAATTGATAAGTGATCTGTATATTCTTATTTTTTGCAGATGCTTTTTTTGGGGTACCGTCTCTCTCCGCTAAAAACTTGGAAATGAGAATCCAAGAAGAGAGAATTAAGTACTTAGTAGCAGAACTAACTGTTAGAGTACGTAAATACATCTTTTACCTTAAAGAGAGAATTAAGTACTTAGTAGCAGAACTAACTGTTAGAGTACGTAAATACATCTTTTACCTTAAAGAGAGAATTAAGTACTTAGTAGCAGAACTAACTGTTAGAGTACGTAAATACATCTTTTACCTTAAAGAGAGAATTAAGTACTTAGTAGCAGAACTAACTGTTAGAGTACGTAAATACATCTTTTACCTTAAAGAGAGAATTAAGTACTTAGTAGCAGAACTAACTGTTAGAGTACGTAAATACATCTTTTACCTTAAAGAGAGAATTAAGTACTTAGTAGCAGAACTAACTGTTAGAGTACGTAAATACATCTTTTACCTTTGTTGATGTTGTTACGGGTCATTATTGAAATGAAACAGTTAAAATTAATCCTCTAAATTTCAACAATAATTTCTCACTGACCTACTTATAAGAAGACTCTAATATTTTTAGAACAGATAAGATTAGTCACTCGGTATTAAGGTATATATCTCTTTGAAAGGTTTGATAAATGTTCTATTGATGTAGATTGTGTGATTTGGAATATAGTAACATGTTAAACAGAAACAGTGTGATTTAGAATACAGGAACGTGTTAAAAAGAAACAGTGTGATTCAAAATATAGTAATGTGTTAAAAAGAAACTGTGTGATTCAAAATATAGTAACGTGTTAAAAAGAAAGTGTGATTCAAAATACAGTAACGTGTTAAAAAGAAACTGTGTGATTCAAAATATAATAACGTGTTAAAAAGAAACTGTTTCTGAAAAATATTTATATGTATAGTCGAGCAATATTTCAGGTAAGTATGCCAAGAGAAATGTACAGAGCTAAATTCTGATTACATAATAAGTATTTTATGACTGTGTCGACGTGGAGCTTGAAGTAGCCCTGAGTGAGCTTGTCAAAAAAAACTAAATTACTAATCTTTGATAGGTCGTTTAGGCAGAGTATTCA
>NW_013676124.1:15891-17733 GCF_000517525.1 Limulus polyphemus
AAACTAATTTCCAAAAGGACAGCAACTGCCTGTTGTAGAAACCTACAAATGTAGAGGACGGCGTGTCGAAAGTCTTTCGCTTTTTGTCTTCAGGCGGAAGACTTTCGAAACGTCGTCCTCTACATTTGTAGGTTTCTACAACAGGCAGTTGCTGTCCATTTGAAACTTAGATTCAAATAAATTATTCATTTGGTAACTAAAAACCAAACCTACATAGGTAATAATTTTGAGACAGCTTGACTAGATAATGAAAGAACTTTACTATAAATGTACAATGTTTTGACAAGATGTTGTCATCCTCGTGTTGTCAAAACGTCGTGTTTTCCTTACCCAGTCATCAAGCTGTCTCAACTTTTCTAAAAAGTGGGTTCCTCATTACCAGGTACATAGGTCTCATTCAGGGAACGTTTATATTTGTACAGGATGTGTGTGTACAAACACTTCAATATTTAAATGCTTATAGTTCTAGGTGTGTATTGTAACATAAAAATTAATGACAACTACATATTTGTTATTCTGCACGTTTTACAGCCAAGTTTAGAAGATGACTTAGACAACCTATGTCAGTTTGTTAGACATCAGATAAGGAAGCAAACAATGGAAAAATATAGAATAGTAAGTATGCAGCTGAGGAAAACTTTCACTACATTTAAATAATTGCATTTTATTCCTATCATCTTAGTTTATTTTTTGAATTTTTCTTTTAAAGTAATAAAAGTATATTGAGATATTTGTATTTTCTTACATTTTATATTACTTGATGTTAAAGAAGATTTTAACGTGTTGGAAAAGTGAAAATCATCATATTAAAGCATAGTGAACAGGACATTTTTGAGTTAAAGTTGGCTTGACATTAGTTTGTACAAGTATTTTTTTATGTAATATTCAGATCAACAAAATAATTTTAAGTAATACCATTTAAGAAAATAATTCTGAACTAGGCCTATCAAACATTATTTCTGAACTAGGCTATCAAACATTATTTCTGAACTAGGCCTATCAAACATTATTTCTGAACTAGGCCTATCAAACAGTATTTCTGAACTAGGTCTATCAAACATTATTTCTGAACTAGGTCTATCAAACAGTATTTCTGAATTAGGTCTATCAAACATTATTTCTGAACTAGGCCTATCAAACAGTATTTCTGATCTAGGCCTATCAAACAGTATTTCTGATCTAGGCCTATCAAACATTATTTCTGAACTAGGCCTATCAAACATTATCCATTCATGTATGTTGACTTAAGCAGCAGTGTTGTATAGTTTGAGGGAAATAAACTAGTTTCGTAGTTTGTCTGAGCTTTTATATAACTGATATTGAACAGTTTTAAAAATGGTGATTTTAAAACCAGTTAGTTAGTGTAGATAACTAAATTATAACAAATAGCATTATGAGAGGGTTTTGGTAAAACAAATATTCAAATTGATAAATTTACTTCTTTTAAAAAAGACAACCAACTACATGAACTACTAGCTAGACATGATATCATTCTTTAATATCTGACTTAAAGAATGATATAAAGTCTAGCTAGATGGGTAGAACTTTATCTGACAAGTTCGAATGATATCAAGTCTAGCTAGATGGGTATTTAATATCTGACTAGAACTTGGGCAAGTCTAGCTAGATTATCATTCTTTAATATCTGACAAGTTCTACCTTCTACCCATCTAGCTAGACTTAAAGAATGATATCAAGTCTAGCTAGATGGGTAGTATCTGACAAGTTCTACCCATCTAGCTAGACTTGTTAAAGAATGATATGAACTTGTCAGATATACCCATCTAGCTAGACTTGATATCATTCTTTAGTATCTGACAAGTTCTACCCATCTAGCTAGAC
>NW_013676124.1:18430-19941 GCF_000517525.1 Limulus polyphemus
CCGTACTTTAATTGGAAGTTTCCGCCCACAGCTAAGATAGTATATTTTGGAAACTGTATGAACATGTCGCAGTCATTTACTTAGCCAATCACAAATTGAAATATTTGTATTTCATGCTGTGATTGGTTCCAATAGATCTACCAAGCCGTACTTTAATTGGAAGTTTCCGCCCACAGCTAAGATAGTATATTTTGGAAACTGTATGAACATGTCGCAGTCATTTACTTAGCCAATCACAAATTGAAATATTTGTATTTCATGCTGTGATTGGTTCCAATAGATCTACCAAGCCGTACTTTAATTGGAAGTTTCCGCCCACAGCTAAGATAGTATATTTTGGAAACTGTATGAACATGGCGCAGTCATTTACTTAGCCAATCACAAATTGAAATATTTGTATTTATTTTTTTATTAAGAAAATAAAAACGACCACTTTTAAACCATGAATTTGGTAATTAAGAACAGTACAGTAACTGACTAGACTTACACGATGTGACGTACAGCACACTAATATAGTTCCTGCTGTACACAGTGTTGTACGAAGACGTACTTATATATTTTTCAACTCTTTAGTTGCAAAAAAAAGTTTTTAACATTTTGTTTTTCGTATTTTCACCTTTCAGACACAGTGCCAAAAGGAGTTCTAAGGAAGGCCAGAGCTTACTTGTCTGGTTTTCTCACAGGAATAGTTAAAGCAGCATTTAATTTGCAAGTTGAGCTGTTCTTGTCAACTAATCAGAAAATGCACTTGGTTTGTACACCTCTCGTCAATCAAGCGAGACAATTAGCCCTATAATATGGGCTTGTATGTCTAAAAAATTGAGGCTAATTAGCATATTTAAATTAATATTTTCCCCATAGAGAACTCAAATTTGTGTGTGGTTTTAACTTTCAACGTGATCTTGTGTGTAGCTATTCTATAGTAATCCCTCGTGTTCTTCTTTTCCCGGGGGCATTCAGTGAATAACTGTTGGTTTCTCTTGGGTTATGTTCATCTTCCCATTTCCACACTAACTCTTATTAAAGTTCTCGCTTAGTGTTAGGCCTCCCATGAATAAGAAGTACAATTTTCATTTGTTAAAGCACGAGTGAGCTTTCACTTTCGCTATTGGTTTAGTGTTGTGCAGAGAAGTTGACCGACTCTGGTTTCCGAGAGAGGGCGCGAACCAAAGATTTAAGGAAATTGAGTGTTTGTAGTGAAATCCAAGTTGGACCACCCATTTCACTAAGAATATATTTTGGACTTCGTTTCAAAGTTTATATTTCACACTTAGGGATATTTTCGTTTACTATTTTATTTTAATCTGGCTGAATTTACTGAGGGGGAGGGCATTTACTAGCAAGAACAGTATGTATGTATATATATAGCCCTTTTGCTAGTTCCGCACATCTATTTTGAAGTGAACATAGGATCACTTGCCATTTCAATGTTTATAGTATTCTTTACACTGTGGCCCGGCATGGCCAGGTGGTTAGGGCACTCGACTCGCAATCTGTGAGTCGCGGGTTCG
>NW_013676125.1:0-14659 GCF_000517525.1 Limulus polyphemus
AATAGGAAGTAATATGTTGACCAGAGTACTGCTAGTATTATATATATTATCAAATAATTACACTTAACAATGACAACTTGATGAAACAGTGACACCAGATGAATAGGAAGTAATATGTTGACCAGAGTACTGCTAATATTACATATATTACCAAATAATTACACTTAACAATGACAACTTGATGAAACAGTGAGACCAGATGAATAGGAAGAGGCTATCTTTTATTTTTTGATCAATGTTCTTTCTCATTCACCACTGATGAAGCATGCTTCCACGAATAAATATTTATGTACAACTAATAAAAAGTAGGTAACTACCTCAGCTAAGTAGGTGAAATATTTAAGTTATTGCTTCATGATGCAAGTGTTAGAATTAGTATATATCATAAAATGTGCAAGAGATAAAGAAGGATCTGCTGGCATTCATCACTAGGTGATCACATTACAAATACTCAGTCAAGCTTGGTATGCTTAATTTTCTCAAGTTGCTTTTTTTAGTTTGCTTGTTTGTTGGTTTGTTTTAAAGCAAAGCTACATTGGGCTATCTACTATGTACACTCTGAAGAATCGAACTCCAGTTTTAGCATTGTAAGTCCTTAAACTTACCACTGTCCCACCAGAGGAACACAGGTTATTTCAAAATACATTTTAAAGCAGATTTTAAAATGTTTACAATCAAACTCTGCAAAAGTGTGCTCAGTGACTTTGCTCTTAACATTTAAACTACAAAGAAAAAGAACAGTTGCAATTTTATTTAACTGGTGAAAAAATACTGGGGGCACTGAAAAGTTCAATGTGTAACTGTTTCTAAACCAATCATACAACTTCTTGAACATATGGGTAGGGTAGATCATTATCCACAACACAAGTACTGAAAAACTTTATTTGGCTCTAGAATCAAAAGTAGTTGAAAGAGGTAAATGCAATTTTGCAAACCTATTCTAGAGGTGCATAATGTCAAGATAAAACATTTGCCATTTGTAATTATGGAGAGGTACGTATGCATATATTAAGTTAAAGGAGCAAACTATGTAAACAGAAAAGATTAAAGTAATTTCATTTATTCTTTTCCTTTTATTTGGCTACAAACCACCGTGTTGTTTGATTTTCATTCAAAATTAAAAATATCTAAGAGTTTTTGTTTTTTTTCTAGGAAGCTAAAATATCTGAATAGAAGAACAATGGCAAACTACAATCACCTTTGTATACTTTGAGCTTCATGTTGTAAGTTCCTGTTCCCAGGTCTGCAATAATCAATTTGAAGTCTCCATCACCATGTATGTCAGCCAGACATATACAAGATGAGAATGTATAAAGTGTGGCTAAAGGATCATAGAATGCATGGAGCCAGTTGACCTGAGATTCTGTGCTGCTCAAACAAAGACAATGAAATGAAAAAAATTAATATAACTAGTGCATACTGGCCAAAAGAAACAGCCTCAATTTCTGAGAGGACTTTAAATATTTCTAAAAGAATGACAAATATATTAAAAATAAACTTGCTCTAACATATATATATATATATAAATAATTTCACTCACATGAAATATTGGTCATTTACTTTTTATTTTGTATTAATAATGTTATTTGAATATTTGGACATTGTAGACCATTTTTATACATTGTACAAAACAATGGAGAAAAATAATTGGTATCTGTAATATTAAAGCTATGACAAAGTATAACCAAGGTTGTGAAAAAGTGTCATTCAAACCACAGTTCATTGGTATACAAATCAAGAAATATGTGATTAGACTTCAAAGAAAACATTTAGATATTTCACTTATGTGGAAAGCTATAAAAACATTTACACTAGCCAATCAAAGCATAACGTTTTGAATTGCTACAAATGCCATTAGTATGATGTGGAGTTGCTTCCAAAACCAATGGTACTATTTCTTGGGTACCTGTGTTAAATAAATCACCATCTGCAACACAAGCAATGAATCTAAAACTGAATTAAATGTCTGCAGCCACAAATGAACACTGTCAGTATAGAAGCAGTTAGAAACAGACTTCAAAAAACTGGCATTGTACTCCAGACCCCAAATGCAGTGTATTCAATCCAGTCGACCAATGATATGTGAAGCAACAGTTTTTTTACAGATTAAATGTGCTTCACTCTGGAACCAGATAACAAAGAGTATACTCATTAGAAAAGAATGTAGAAACAGATCTAACTAAATTTCCACACAAGAAAGTGGTGCATATTGCAGTAGCAAAAGCATGGTGTCTATAAAAATAAGCACTGGTAGAACATACTGATCTCTACATCCTGTGAAATGGTACCATTAATGCCACAAACTTAAGGAACCAAATCCATGTGCTAATGCAATTGTCGTGGATCTCAGCTAATGAAAATGTCTGTCCTCACATTTCTGAACTGGTTGACAAATTCACTGAAGAAGAAAGAGCTAACCAAACAGAGTGGCCTACAAACTAATCAGATTTCAATCTTATTGAGCATGTATGGGATAGTTTAGGGAGATGAGTTATATCTCATCAAGTGAGTCCAAACACTAAAGATGCCCCAGTTTATAGAAGGGTGGATGAGGACACATTAGGATCTTATGAACACTCTGATTTTAAACATGCAATACCAGTGCCAGGCTGTCCCTGTTGTTGGTTGTGACATTATTCCATATTGAAGTGAAGTGTTATAAACTGTAAAAATGTAAAACCACCTCTACTAAATGTTAATTTATGAGCACAAATATAGGATGACTGACCAATCATTTGCATTTCAGGTGATACATAAAACATCAGATGCCTAATTTTTAAAAGTATGAGCTGAGAAGAGTGATTGACATGATTTTGCAATAGTGATAATACATGTATATGTGTCTTGTCATAGCTAAAATATTTCAAATATCAGTAAGTTTTTATTTGTTATTTAACGATAAGCTTTTTAGTTTGCTGTATAAGGTCATTAAATATTACTTAAAATGAACATCAAAAGACTTAAATGTATAGGCTATAAAGTTATGACTCTATAACAGTAAATACACATAACCCCTTTCTTATATTTAACAAAACATGATTGCTTTTTTAAAGGCTTATTCCATTGTACCTTTCAGAGAATGTATAGTGCATGTATACCTTTTATCTTTCAATATTCATTCTTTTAATATGTCACTGATGTGTGAACTTCTATCAAGTACCTAGAGAGGTTACTTCTATTCTTACAAGGCCAAGATACCAATACTACATGCATTTTGTGAAGACTTTTGTACATTAATATTACTGATAATCTTACCATAAACAATTACTGCTAAAAATAAATTAGTGAAGTTAATAATACGTTCTATACACTATTTTTATTACCATAGGTTTTATTTTACCCCACAAAATTTCGTATACTAAATTCATTTTATAATATAATACAATAGTTGTATTATCTTAAACTGCAACTATATTAAGTCCTAAAATAAATAAAATAATTCAAAACTCCATAAATACTTTAAGTTTGAAAAACCTCACCTTTCTTTATCAGACATTTTTCCACTGCTGATAATTGCAGAAACTTTGAAGAAAAATGAAGACTCAATATATCTAAATATGCAACATACAAATGGAAAAAAAGGGAAAACTGTCAAAGAAATACAAGCTAAAAAATCTATTTCCTTAACAGAGAATGGAACATATCAAATATTTGTAGATTCTCCTTGAACCACCACTTACATATACTGATATAGGTTTAAATGTTAACTCCGACAATAATAAGAACAGCTGCACTAAATAACTAACATTTGAAGGCCATGTGATAATCATAATCCTCCATCACTACCATCAGATTTTCATCTACATGTATGACTACATCTTGTAAGAACTTTCTACTACAACATTTTCCATTACTAAAAAGACAAGAAGAATATAAATTATTGATATTTTCCCTGGCATGAAGTTTTAATCTAGTTTTACCCAAAAATTGTTGTTTACACCATGCATATCATTCAACATTTATTTTTTCTTCATAAGTGTTATATTTCAAACAACTGAGCACTAATTAAAATGTATTTCTAAAATCCAATAAATTATAAAGATTATTTTCAGTTAAATGTAAAGTTGAAATGTATATTATTACTTAAGTAGACCATCTGTAAAATGGTTCAATGCTCAAAACTCACACTTAAGAGTCAATTCTTCAAAGCCTGTTTTTTACAGTTATAAATGTTGATATCTTCATACACTGAAAATATATTTCCAATAGATACTTATCTCCTCTCACAGTAACAGCTATTCTCTAGTGCACAAATTTTTACTCGCCACTAGCCTTGAACTCCACCTAATTCCACAAGTATACTATGCAGTTCAGCTGTGTTTAATCATGTGAATTAGCATGCAACAGCTCTCCACCAATAGGGGTGTGACACACCCTCCTATTCACAGCTAACTCCCTCTATGCAGTTGAACCCATTCTTCACTTCGAGATTAGGCATGAAAAACAACACCGGAAGTTGGGAGGATGGGTGGGAAGTGTGATCGGAGGTAAGTATCTATTGGAAACATACTTTCAGTGTAGAAAAATATTAACTTCCCGTACGATTACTTACCTACAGTTACAGCTAGAATTCCATATTGAGCAGTGGAGTGACTGGTGTAAAATTATACTGAAGCTTCTGAAGAGCATCTATGGAGTGTACCACCTCTATGTAGAGGAAACACACCTGTGGGAGACTGCATCACATCTAAACCAGGCATACTCTTCACCCAAATGGTGTCAACTGGTGTTGTGTTGCAATCAAAGGTTGGAACATCCACCCCAAGTCCAAAAGGAAGAGGGATGTGTGTAGAGTGGCTAGGGCATGTCCGACTGTAATCAGGGGGTCAACAACAGTCCAAACCAGTTACACCGGAAGAACCAGACCAGCTCCTGGCAGGAGGAGGGTCCTCAACCATTCACCTCAGGTGTAGGAACCAGAAGGGAAGAAGAGCCTCCATTCCGAGAATCTAAGCCAACATGTGTACAAATCCAACCCAACCTGGAATAACAAACCCAGGGAGTGTACATCTGGACGATGTCAGGAAGGTAGAAATGGAATGTGGAGGATCAATGCTAGTCCAAAACCAATCAGCATTGAGGATATAACATACAGTCTATGGTAGGGAGAAGTTCCAGCTCTAACCAAAACCAGTCACCCAGGAAAAAACATCCAGGTGGTGGTAGGAGGGATGTACTTATAATGCAACACCCAATCTCAACAGTGATAGGCCTTAGAGTTCTCCTGGTGACGATATTGGTTATCAATATATCTGGACAGGCACCACTTACCACAGAGAAGGATCCATAACATGTTAAGTAGCCACCTGAAAAAAATTAAACAAAAATAACTTATCCACTCAGAGTTATACTGACATATGGAGAATGGCTATAGGGGGAAGATAATATCCAGCTAAGCAGGAAACTGCCAAATAGTGCAAGTAGTGTGACACCAAGGTGTGGGGAGTGGTCCATATGCTGGCCTGGATAAGTTCCTCCAAAGAACAATGGAAATGAGCAGCCAAGGATATTGGGAGATGGTGTATCACATGTAATGATACACAGAACAATTGGCAAGATTCAGGAGAAAGTGAGGAATACACATAACTTAATTGACCCAATCTGTAATGGCGAAAAGAGAAATATCTCAAGAAATGGAAAGATTCCAATGAATAAATAAATAGGAGTGAGATCCATGGCAAGTATGCTGTGAGCAACATGTAACACCATAAAGCACAAACTGGAGACAATCTGGATCAGAGTGGGAGTAATTATGGAATATGAAAGTAAGGGTAATAACTGGAGAGAAAAACACAGAGCAAAAATGCAGGGAGATAATAGGGCTGCCCTATAGCCCATGACAGTTGAAAACAACGGACCCCTGTCAAACAACCATGTAAAAACAGATATCTGAGGAAGGAGAGAATCCATGCCAGATAGACTAATGATGGAACATTCTCCACTTATGTTCCTTCCTAGACATGGGTGAGGAATGGACAATATGATATAACAGGAATGCTACACAGGTGGATAGCCCCAATCTCCTTACAAGGGACTGGAAAAAGGCTACACATGAAGTTGGAGTGTGAGAATGGAGGGATAAAGCACCCCTGAGTGAGGTTGCTGGGGAAGAGAGAGGGAGGGGTAATGGAGTTTGTAACTGGATGGAGAAGGGACAGGTATGGAAACCACATTTGAGCCAGCCAGAAAGGAGCCACAATAAGAACCAGACACAGAGTGGATTGGATGAGAGGAATTACTCAGGGTAGAAAATGGATGCTAGAGCATACATAAAGGAAAGGTCCTTCCAATCCTAGTTGAATGTGTCCATGACCAAAGCCAAAGGATGCGAAACTGGGGACCAAAAGAGAGAAAGCTTGGCATTCAATTGAAAGACAAATGCACCTAGTTGGGAAGTATCCAACTGAGAACATAGCCATCAGGATACCTGGGGTTGAGAAGGTATAATCTTGTTGAGATGGGACAGATGATTCACAACAAGAATGAGGGCACCTGGTATGTGAAAAGTCAACAAACGAATCTGATGGCTGTGAGCTCAGAAGAGGAGATTTAGAGTGCAAGAACATAAGGACCAGGATCAAGTTCCCCCTTGACTGGTGATGAAAGAGACAACCATCAAGTTAACAGAATGAATCATAACCGTTATGCCCCATAAAGATGACAGAAAATGAACCATTTCCCACAAGGAGTACCAAAAGGTTGATGTGAAGACATAACTCCTCCTGAGACTAATGATCTAAGATCTCCTATGCAATGCAGCATGCATCCCATCCTTACAACAAGGTATTTGTAAAGACATGGTCATCTGGCCAAGCAGAAGGAATAGGTATTCCCAATGTCATGTCCCTGTCTAACCACCAGTTGGACTGAAGAGATGCAGGAAAGGATATCTGTAAATCCAGAGGGTCCCTGATGAGGTGCCAATGAACTCGTAGTACCCATTTACAGACAGGAGTAGGTTAGGCTCAAATGAGATATTGGATGGGGTGGATAATGGACTTCTCCACCAAGATAATCCAACCCATCCAAATGACTTCTCAGATTAGAAGATGGGTGAGTGTGGAAGATTCTGTGAAGTATGGAGCCAGAAGAAGCCAGATATCCACATAAAGATGGAAAGTGAGCCCATGAAAACAGACAAATGGCTGAACCATCCAACATAGAGCATAGGGTCCCAATGTCAGAGCTTGGAATTGATAAACACGATCTCCCAGGACAAAATGTAGATAACGACATGAAGCCTGAGCAATAGGGATGTGAAGATAAGCATTGGACACATCAAATCTCATCATCCAAAGCCCTGAAAGAAAGGTTCCTCTGAGAAACAGGTAGGATTCCATTGTGAACTGAGGCACGTCAAAGAAGTGATTCAGATGGGAGAGATCGAAAACAGGATGCCAATAATAGGTCTTCTTGAAGATGACCAAATGTTGGGAATATACTCGTGGAAGCACAGGAGAAACCTCTCAATGGCACCCTTGATGAGAAGGTCTTGAATTGTTTCTGTGAGATGCTGGCAGGAAACAGAATCTTAAGAGAGGTAAAGAAAAATAAAGGAAAAGGAGGAAGACTCCTTCTACGATATATCAAATGATCCAAGAGTTTGCTGAACAATGATATGCAAGTGCATGAGCTTCTGCAGTATGTGGGGGCACAGTATACTAACTCCCACATGTAATTGATCTGTGAAACGTTTGGCATGGACCCCAATATCAGGTGAAGGGAGGAAAATCAAAAATTCAGAACTAGTTACTGCAGTTAATAAGGAAGGGGAGGGATCAAATGATATGGGTGAGAAAGAGAAAACACAACATACCTGTGATATCATTTTTAAAAATTGGTGACTGAGGTCTAGGTGCTTCAACAGACTGAGAACATGCCTACACAGCAAAAGAGGGGGAGCTGTCCAAGCTTACATCATTCTGATCTAAGTCCTCAGGTAATGGCTTGTAGATCAGGAGATCCCTCGGTCCACATGAAAGAAGCCATCTCCTGATGAACTACGGATGACACTTCCTCTGCCAATAATGCCACACCTGCAGATGTTGTCACGAGCTGTTGAATGCCAGTACCATTGTTAGCCACTGTAGTCGTATTAGTAAATTGTGAATTCAAAAATACTGACTGACTACTGGTCATTGAATGAGAAATATAATTCATGATCAAATAAAGAAATCCAACTCAATAGTGGATTATAAACAATACTTTGAATATGTTAAAAATACACAAAAGAAAAAAAAATGTTTGAAATCAAGCACTAGGTTTTAACACTGTCATACCAAATCGATAAGTGAAGATTGGGTTCAACTGCATAGAGGGAGTCAGCTGCGATAGGAGAGTGTGTCATACTCCCTTTGGGTGTTAATTTGAATGCTTAAATGCAGTTGTACACATGTGTAATTAGGTGGGAGTTCAAAGCTAGTGATGAGCAAAACCTTGTGCACTAGAGGGCACTCAAGTAGAGCATAGCTGTAACTCTGAGTGGAGGTAATTAATCGCATCAGAATACTGTAACATGCCAGTCTCCAAAACTTGCATGGCAACTCATTCCATGAATGAATTACCATGTTAAAAATAAAACTCCCTTAACTATAGCCTAGCATGTCTTTTCCAAACATTACATTTATGTCACCTTATCCTATTGCCTTCAGGATACAACACAAATAAATCAGAAGCCATTATCCTATTGATCCCTTGGATAATACTGTCATACACTTACCTCCAACCCTTCTTTTCTCAAGACAAAGTTTCTTAAATACAGAAACCAAAACTGCACACAATGCTCCTAGTGAGGAATGGCCTAATTAATGATTAGTGTAAATATATAATTACCTCTTTTGATTTTTAATCAATATGTCTGTAAGTAAAATCCTAAAACTCTATTAACTTTCTTACTAGCAACAGAGAACTACCCCAATGGTTTGAGCAACTGGTCTACCACTATGCATAGATTATTTTTTCAGTCACACTATAGAGTGAATTTCCATCTATTTGAATGTAACATAAATTATTAACTTCTGATCAAAGCAAGCTACCTACATAATTCAGACCTAAAAATCAACTTAGTGAGGAGTATAATAATTAAATATTATCTTTTTTTTATCCTATTTATACAGACAAAAATTCATTGTTTCATCAGTTTTGTACCAGAGGTTGGTCATAAGTTTAAATTCACACACAGGTTCAAAGTTTTGTACAACCATAAATGTATGAAATATTTTGTTGAAAAGGAAATCCAGAGGGACTTATGAGAAAAATCTGGAGGATAATGTTAAATTTAACAACAGGGTTTTTTTTAATATGTTAAAGGTAAGAAAAAATGTTAAAATCGGGTCTTGGCCTTTCAAGGATGACAATGGCTAGGTTTTTATTGAAGACAATAAGATGGTTGAGCTTTTAAATCGTCTTTTTTTCTGGGCAACTTGATGTAACTAGGGACAAGGATCATGGAAAAACAAAAACCTTTCTGACTGTCAGTGATCAATTATTTTGATAGTATACATATAAATTGTTAATGGCAAAATTAATTTGAACTGACAGTTGCCACTGTTACTTTTTATTACTACCTTCTATCATTTAAGTAGCAGTCACCAGATTTCAGTTAGTAGCTGAATCATTAGGTGCCTCTTATCTCCTTATTTTCATTCAGTTTTTCTTAAAAGCTGGGGTAAAATAACTACACAAACCACGGACTAATTAACATTAAAATTTGTTATCTTCTATTTTAATTACAAATGCTCTTATAGCTTGCTGCAATGGTACATTTAATATGAGTCATGAAGAAACAATTTTCCATCTAGCCAAAAATCCACAAGTAATTTAAGGCCATTAGAAATTACTTTATATATATAAATACCCATATCAGCTACATTGTATACCAAGTCCACAAGAATAGTAGGAGAGGACACTGAATATATTTAACACGAGTCACAAAGTCAGAAGTAACATGCATCATATTTCCTTGATGTATATAATGGCTATGTCTGAACATTTCATGAGGAGTGATGTTTTTACTGTGATTAGTTTATACAACTAATTACTATGTAAACATGTAGATGGCAACACCAAATGATATTTCCTTTTCCTGTCATAAATGTGTGAATTTGAATTTACTTCTGGCTTGAGCCTAAGCAAATAAAGGTAAGTAATTTTCACATTATATTCCACATCTTCATCTAATGGGATTTCTTTGAAACCTTGTGTTGAAAGGGGCCAGTGAATGGTATAAGTGGTGCAGTCACGCATCTGGTATGGAATGTAGTAAAGAGGAGAAAGCATATAATGAATGATGTCAAATGCTTTGTTATAACAGCTGAATATTCTTGTAAGGTTAAAGATGTAGAGACAAATACTTCTAAAATTGAGAAGTAATACAGGTCTTTGAATTTGGCCACAGTGTTTGAAAATACAAATCATATTCATAGCTTAGCAGGACGTAAATCCATTAAGATGGCAAAGGAGAAAGTAATGTTAACACTTAATAGAAATACTGCTTAAATCATATCTTAAGTTGAAAAAATATCAGACAGAGATCCTTAAGTAAATATGTATATTTTCATTAATCAGGAACCATGTGCAGTTAGGGCTGGGAATTGTTTTGTGGATTATGAAGACATACTATACCATGATGAAATAATAGCAATCAAGGCTGATGACTTCCAAGTGTCAGTCATGATACCAGCTGGTAAATACTGGAAATGGTCTGCAAATTCTGGTGAGATCTTCTATCCACAAGAGATACTTGTCAAAACGTTGGAGTACACTAATGAGTGTTAATGCCTATGGTCACTTTCATTTTTAAAACTTTTAACATGTTTGACCAGTATCTGTGGACCTGTACCCATTTACTTAAATATGGCCATTTTGTCTTATACATATATTTATTTATAAACATTTGGAATATAATGAGTACAGTTTTGGTTTGCTTATTTAAAAAAGGATATTGACTTACTGGAAAGGGTTCAAAGAAGGCCAACTAGAATGATTTGTGAGGAATTAAATTGGCATTATTTCTTCTTTCAGATGCAGGCATCTGTTGGAACATAATCATTAAATGATGTGTTATCATATCATTACACATTTCTTAAATTACACACGTAACTTCTATTAATAATAAGTTAAAAGTTTCCTCCTTATATTTTGTATAATCATCTTGTCTGAATGTAACCTATAGTGTACAATGTAAATCAACAGTTACATTATATTGGATTACAAGGTGTTGATTGGTTTGCAATGTATAGTTACCCATGCTGATCTGCAGTATATATATATTTAATTTCCAAGTTAGCTAAAGACTTTTCTGTTCATAGTTTTTTCATTATTAATGCTTATACAGGTAATACTACAAAGGTGGCAACCTACAACTTCCTGATTGGATTTGCTATTCAGCATGTGAATGTTACTTGTCCTGTATTTATGCACTATTTTGTGTAACTTGCCTTTATGTGCTAAAACAGTTCCTGGGATTACTCGATGCATCTTTATTGAGCTAGTTGAGGCTACTGTAGACTACCTAGTCATCATGTTATACTTACAGAACTAGATCATCACAGATTACAGGTATGGAAGAGTTATCATATTGGTATAGGCTAAGATCTCTTAACTTACTTTATTTTGAGAAAAGAAGGGTAAGAGGTGATCTTATTAACATTTACAAGATTATCCATGGAGATCAATAGAATAAAAGCCCCTGATTTCTTTGTGTTGATTTCTGAAGACAACAGAGTAGATTCCAGTTAAGACAGTTATATTTTTCCAATAGGATGGTTGGCTTATGAAATCAGTTGTTGTAGATAGTAGTAGAGGCCAATACCTAACAAGAGTTTCAGAGGGAGAATCAACGATTTTCTGATAAATAAAGATTGGGTTTCATTTTCACTTTTCCTTCCGTAGAAATAGGTGTTCAAGGACAGACTTAAAAGACCAAATGATTCCTTATTGTTTATACATTATGTTTAACCCAGATGATTATTATGGTCATAGTTTACATACCCTTTTCTCTGGTGTTTAGTTAAGTTGTCTCTTGAGTTTGTTTATTCACAATGCCAATTCACATCATGTTAGAATTAACTGTAAGATTATTCTAATAGTGAGATAAAATGACTGACACACTAGGTGTCACTGAAGTCTTTGTCATTATAACTATAGTCATGTGTAAATCAGTCTGTCACTCTATACAGATAAAAAAGATGATCAGATGTTTAGTCATTAGTCAATAATCATCCCATACTGTATTGAAATCTCATCATCTGGTATCAAATAAGAGTGTAAAAAAAAACAAAAAACAACTGATACACTAGACCCTCAAGAATATGAAAGTATAAACTGGACTTTACTTGAGATTTAAGTTAGTTCATAAGAGCTGCAAATTAGATTTAATCATATAGTTTGAAAGTGTTGTATTATTATGTAGATTTTGTGACAATTTGCGATTTTAGGTGTTTTCTTTCTGGTTCTTTTCCCTGCTTTCTTGTGTAAAGGTCATATTGTTGAGTTAGAAATAGAAGTTTCAAGTTCAGTTCTGTTGTTTAAATATCTGGGCCCAGCATTTTCAAATTGTGAGTACATTTTGTTTAATTTGTTAAACTTAAAGTTCTAATAAAATACTGGCAATAAAGAATCCTGGTATTAATGCTTCGCCTATTATTACTATTAGTACATAATACCTAATAATAATATTAGTATCGGTATTTAGAACTAGAAAAATCCTAACCGGTGTTACGCCACTAGATTCTGAAACTTATAAAGTTATAACTTAAGTTATAAATTTAAATGACTCACAAGAGTTTCATTACAAATAATAGCTTGCATTTGCAGGATTTTTGCTAATACGTAAAATATTATACTTTATTTCTGAAATTTCGAAAAAATATATCATACAACAAAGACTTACCATTATTTCTCTAATATCGATCAAGAAAAACAAAGAAGTACCAGAAAACATATACAAATAAATTCCATAGACAAAGTCGAAAGCGTTATCTGGTGTTTAAAACGCGTATATGTGTATGTTTTTACTTCCATGTTATTTCTTCTTAAGTTCATTATATATATAATTAGCGAAAAATGTTATTTCAAGGAAAGAAATGGCTAGTATATTTACATGATATTAACATGTTCCTCTGTGGGTCAGCAGTAAGTTTATGGACTTACAATGCTAAAATTCAGAGTTAAGTTTCCCGCAAAGGACGCAGTAGGTAGCCCAATGTAGCTGCGCGAAATAAATAAACCAAAGCTATTAATGTAAAGTATAAAAACAAAGACTAGATTTACAAAGTAAAGTTATTTTTTCTTTCAAAATATCTGTTTATATTTAAAAAAAAAACTTTATTACATAAAAATTCAGCAGTTTCATGAAACAAAATTTAGGGTCGAACCTGTAATATATTCATATTTAAGCTGAAAAGCATATTGTTACGTCTCCGTGTGTTAATTAATTTTTTTCGTAACTTCGTTCCGACGAAACTTAAGCGACACAAGCCTTTACTTGATAAAACTGGTTTATTCTTTCCGAATATAACTTAACCGATACACTCAACAATCGCGCTAAACAAACGCTATAGCAACGAACGTCTCTCGTGCTCTCTGACTGCAGTTCAATTACTCACTGTCTATCTACACACACATTACCATCCCCGCTTTTATACCAGCGTAACCTATTTCTAGTAAGACCTTGAACATTCGACAAAGTACATGATAGTTCTAGAAACGTTGCGTCACAGTGTGTTGCGTCAGCGAGTCACATGATATCGAACTTCTTCAGAAGTTTAGTGATAGGAGTAGACGCGTAGCATTTTCCGGTGTGCTTCCTCGAGGAAGTTGCGGGTATTGATTATTTAGACGAATCAAAAGCTTAATTAAAGATTATCAGGGATAAGCCTAGAACAACAGGTGGACTAACTGAGCCTGTAGGGTAATTTTTAGTAGTTTTATTTATGTCAAAGCTATTAAGGCTATTTGTCACTGTCCCTAATTTTGAACTGTTAATCACAGGAAGGTAGCTTGTAAGTTAGCAAGTAGCATCAAACCAAATATCATCCAGGCTAAATAATTTATTACCACTTTTATAGCGCACTCACAGCTTTAAATGCGGTACTACTATATTGTTACGCCTCCGGTCGTTAGTTAATCTCCCGTATAATTTTTTTCCGATCAAACTTTAGGGACACAATTCCTTTCTTAAACAAAACTGGTTTATTCTTTCTGAATACAACTTTGCAATACACTTAATTTTCACAGTCGCGCTATAACAAGCGCTATAATTCACAACGAACGTCTCACGTGCTCGACTCAACTGTCAATTACACATTGCTCCTCCTCACCGTCAATTCTTACCAGCTTATATATACAAGACTACGGCATATCTAGTAGGCTCTCGAGATCTCAGGAAGGGACGTGAACGTTCAAGAAGTGCATGACGTGTTACTAGGGTCACGTGACCTCCGCTGTCGTAACACTGCCTCTTCCTTAGTATTGTTCTTCCCGAACAATAGCCACTTACATTAAACAATAACTTAATTAAATGTACAGAATTTACAAACACAAAATTACAATTCAACAAAGTCTCTTAATTTTACGTATCTTCTTCCATACTGGTCTCCATCTCGTTGGCTTCTGGTTCATGTGAGGTTCATCTGCTTCATCAGTAAATGTCTTATCA
>NW_013676125.1:15659-17680 GCF_000517525.1 Limulus polyphemus
ACAACTTAGGAACTTCCCTTTGGTCTTCCTGGGATTATACAACCATACCTTGTCTCCTGGTACAAAGCTGACTTCAGTAGATCTCTTATCATAAGATAACTTCATCGAATCAGCAGACGTTTTAAAGTTTGAATGCACTTGATGGTGAATATCATCCATACTTTCCGATAACACTTTTACAAACTCTGACACATTTTCAGGCAACTCTTCATAAGGTGGGCGTCCTCTTAACAGATCCACTGGCAACCGGAGTTCCCGACCAAACATTAACATTGCTCGAGTGTATCCAGTGGCTTCATGCTCTGATTTAATATCTATACCTGGTTCCATTTCACCATCATTCATTTAATAGAAGCGAACGAGACAGAGACCAGTATAGAAGAAGATACGTCCTATAAAATTAAGAAACTTTGTTGAATTTTAATTTTGTGTTTGTAAATTCTGTACATTTGATTAAGTTATTGTTAATTATCTATTGGTTTAATGTAAGTGGGCATTGTGCGGGAAGAACAATAATAGGGAAAGGGCAGTGTTACGACAGCTGAAGTCACGTGACGCTGGTAACACGTAATGAGTATCTAGAAGGTTCCTGAAAGCTCGAGTGTTTGCCAGACGCCCTCTATTTTGTATATATGAGACCGCGAGAAGTGACGGCATAGATAATTGCAGAGAGGCAGAGATAGAGACGGACAATCGAGTCAAGCCGTAAGTAAAGTGTGTAAATCGTTATGAATTATAGCATGTGCTTAAGTTAAAGTGACTGTGGAAATTCTGTGTATTGCAAAGTTATATTGAGGAAGAATAAACTAGTTTTATTTAAGAAGGAACTTGTATTGCTGAAGTTCCTCGGAAAAATTTCTTCGGGAAATTATCAAACAAGCACAGACGTAACAATATTGTTACGTCTCCGTTTGTTAATTAACTTTCCGCAACTTCATTCCGACGAAACTTTAGCGACACAAGTTCTTTACTTAATAAAACTGGTTTATTCTTTCCGAATACAACTTTACCGATACACTCAACTTCAACAATCGTGCTAAAACAAACGCTATATCAACGAACGTCAATAATACTTCTGACTGCAGATCAATTACACACTGTCTACACACATTACATTAACGCGTCACGTTGTCCCCTCTTATATATACCAGCCTACCCTATATCTAGTAAGAACTAGAACATTCGCCAAAGTACAGGATAATTCTAGAAAGTAGAGAGCGTGAGAATCACATGATCTCGATGACGCAACAATATTTTTATGATCTGAGTGTATGAATATTTTGCACCGGAAAAAGCTATTACATATCCTTTGCAAAAGCTGAACAATTTTTGGTGGCATCACACTATCTACAAAATGTAGTTCTGATGGTTGTCATGCAGCTCGCTGATTTATAAATTAAAAATTGTTTCAATATAACGCACGCAACAGTTGTCTTGTTGTTTTAGAACAAACTGAGCAGTATAAAATGCGAGTTAGGCTAGAGTAGATAGTTATAGATTTCTGAGTGTATTAGTAAGTTACATTGAACGTGAAGTAGCGCATAATTACTTGAATGAGTCTGCTAGTCAGTTAACGAGTAACAAATGAATGATTCAGTCAGTTAGTTTGTTTCTTTAAGACAGCTACTTATTGTTCAATGCTGTAACTTGTAAATTGTATTTGCTTAGTTTCTTGTGAACAGTAGTATGGTTGTAGTAAGTATATACTAAATACCTTGGTCATTTTTCCATAGTGTATATTATTACAACAGCGGAAGTCACGCGACGCTGGGAGCATGCGCGCTGGAGTTTCTAGAAAGATCGGGCGACCTCACGAATGTCCCAGCGTTTGCTAGACGCCCTCTTTTTTAGTATATAAGCCGGAAATAGATTGACGAGATATAGAGATAGATAATCGAGTCAAGAGAGCAGCAGGTGCCGTAAGTAAAGTGTGTGAATCGCTGTGAATTACAGCGTGTTTATAAAAGTTGTCAAGTTTAAAGTGACTGTGGAAATTCTGTGTATTGCAACGTTGTATCAAG
>NW_013676126.1:0-1777 GCF_000517525.1 Limulus polyphemus
ACTTTATAACTAACCCATTATTCCAACTACTGAATGTACTGTTGACTTTATAACTAACCCATTGTTCCAACTACTGAATGCACTGGTAACTTTATAACTAACCCATTGTTCTAACTACTGAATGTACTGTTGACTTTATAACTAACCCATTATTCCAACTACTGAATGTACTGTTGACTTTATAACTAACCCATTGTTCCAACTACTGAATATACTGTTGACTTTATAACTAACCCATTATTCCAACTACTGAATGTACTGTTGACTTTATAACTAACCCATTATTCCAACTACTGAATATACTGTTGACTTTATAACTTACCAATTTTTCCAACTACTTAATATACTGTTGACTTTATAACTTACCAATTCTTCCAACTACTGAATATACTGTTGACTTTATAACTAACCCATTATTCCAACTACTGAATATACTGTTGACTTTATAACTTACCAATTCTTCCAACTACTGAATATACTGTTGACTTTTTAGATAATTCATTTCTTAAACGAATAATCAAAGTTATATCCTGCCTGACAACTTCAGCTGTTGGTTATTTTAGTTCTGTAATAAAATTTTCTTATATCTTTACCAAACATTATTCAGATAATAAGCCATTCTGTCAACATTAAATGTATAAATAGAATTTAGAAAGAGCAGAATACAACTAACAATAGCTTGAACTATCAAAACACAGTGTAGAAATATAAAAGTAGATTACAATGTGTACATAAACACATCTTCAAACTTTAAATGGTAACAGATTTACAGAAACTGGATTTTGTACTCTCATTAGCGACATGTATAACAAAACACATTAATTGTGTGGATCGTCGCAGTGTTGTTTGTATGATGTGTGACACGTAATGAAACGATTTAGTGCCTATTAGCTAATGACCGTTGACATGATAGTTCATGACTGTTATAGGTGACTACTGTGTTTGAACTTGAATATCACTGCCTACATAAATAATAGTAATTCATGACTGTTATCTCTGACTGTTCTAGGTTACTAGGATCCTGCTGAATATCCATTTCTCTGTCTATGAGCTTGTTTGTTTGACCAGTTTCCTGCTGAAGGTAGTCTGAATTTGTAGCTTCTTCAATATTTCTTTTTGTAATCGATTTTACAATTTGAAATCTGGACCTAGTAGAATTTATGAAACAAATCAAAATGTGCAGTACTAGGTAACGAAAACAAAGTTTAAATGACACTCGACGTTTCGCCAGAGTTAACCTCACATTACCAGGCGAAACCAGTATAGGGAAGGTGGAGATAGAACGTAGAAGTAGATAAAACATAAAACTTTCTAAAGTGTCGACAGTGTTGGATGACTTATCGATCTAGTGTAAGCACGACGTGAATGACGACAAAGGTCGTACTTGACGGAATGAATCGTTTGGTGAGCCTGGGAGTTTGTTCAAGGAGGATAGTTCTTGTTTTCTGATGAACAAAGTGTATCCAACTTTCCTTAAGGTAAGGTCGGTTTCACTGCTTAGCACGTGTGAACGTGCGAGGAACTACGTAATGTTAATATTCATGTTAATGTTAATGTTCTATCACCAAAATACTGATTTTTTTCTTTCCTATTTTCCTTTGTAGTCCGAACATGTGAATTCGTATAAGACGGCCCACTTTCCTTCTTTTCTATAGGAGTAGTAGGGTAAGACGCAGGTAATTTTTTTATTATATTCTGTGACTATGGAGTAGTAGGGTAAGACGCAGGCGGGTTTTTATTATATTCTGTGACTATGGAGTAGTAGGGTAAGACGCAG
>NW_013676126.1:2524-8122 GCF_000517525.1 Limulus polyphemus
GCCCACTTTCCTTCTTTTCTATAGGAGTAGTAGGGTAAGACGCAGGTAATTTTTTTATTATATTCTGTGACTATGGAGTAGTAGGGTAAGACGCAGGTAATTTTTTTATTATATTCTGTGACTATGGAGTAGTAGGGTAAGACACAGGCGGGTTTTTTTTTATACTCTGTGGCTATGGAGTAGTAGGGTATGTTATCGTTGGAGACAATCAATCCCAGCTCCAGGTAAAGGAACTGATCTCAGGTAAGCCTGTACAATAACAGACAGTCAATCCCAGCTCCAGGTAAAGGAACTGATCTCAGGTAAGCCTGTACAATAACAGACAGTCAATTCCAGCTCCAGGTAAAGGAACTGGTCTCAGGTAAGCCTGTACAATAACAGACAGTCAATTCCAGCTCCAGGTAAAGGAACTGGTCTCAGGTAAGCCTGTACAATAACAGACAGTCAATTCCAGCTCCAGGTAAAAGGTAATAGAACAATAGAAGCTCAGGCTAAACTTATCACGTATAACATAAACGTTTAATTTAGATAATACCATGTTAAATATATCACATACACCACTATAATATTCCAATGATCTAATTTACTTTTCAAAGAAAGACACTTGGAAACAAAGATCTATTGCCTGTTAAGTCCTTATACTTCCGGTTACAGAAAAATATGCATAGATGCTTTCAGTAGTAAACTCTGTATGACGGTCTGCGCATGCCCTAAGAACAGTGACTATTATTTCATTACTCTTAACTACATTATCGATAACAATGTAGTGCAATACCTTGATTTAACGACAGACTTTTTTCTTGTACAAACAGTTTCAAGTATTGTTTGTCAAACGCTATATATACATATATACCCTTGAATTTATTCATCAATTATAATACGTTTTATTAGTATTCAACCATGATTCTCATCATATTGGAAATATTATTATAATTAATACGACATTTTCACGCAATTTACGATGTCTGCACCTAGCTTTATCTAAACTAGTAGAATAGCCTTTTCTTACCGATATCTAATAATAGATACGTTTTAGGTTTCTAATAGAATCAAACCATTAGACTAGAGTTTTATTATGAAAAACGTAACTGCCGTTAGAGGGCGTTGGTATCGGATAACCCGATGCTTTCTATTCAGTTATCTTTGTACTTTTGGATACTGTAATAAAGGATATAATTGTTTGGATTCATCCAGTTTCCAGGTTCTATTCAGTTAATGTATTGTTTTACAAGTGGTACTTTTGGATACTGTAATAAAGGATATAATTGTTTGGATTCATCCAGTTTCCATGATCTATTCAGTTAATGTATAGTTTTACAAGTGGTACTTTTGGATACTGTAATAAAGGATATAATTGTTTGGATTCATCCAGCTTCCAGGTTCTATTCAGTTAATGTATAGTTTTACAAGTGGTACTTTTGGATATTGTATTAGAAGATACATGTGTTTAGAAATAAGACCAAAATGTATATCAAAGCCAGCTCAAGTGATTAATACTCAATCCTCTACAAATTTTATGAAAGTCAGCTAAAGTGGAATTTGTGAAATAAGAAAATATCTTCCTAATCAAAACAGTGATTATATTACAATCTGGAATAGTTATAATGTGTTTACTAGGTTTTAACGTGTTAAAATAGAGCAGTTTAATTTACACAGCTTATGTTATTACCACTAAAAGTATTGTTAGCACATTTTAAACTTATTATTGAATAAACTTACCAAACACCTTTAGCAAAATGTCATTTCATCTAAAAGTATTGTTAGCACATTTTAAACATATTCTTGAATGAACTTACCAAACACCTTTAGAAAAATGTTATTCCCCTAAAAGTATTGTTAGCACATTTTAAACATATTCTTGAATGAACTTACCAAACACATTTAGATAGACAGAAAAATATTCAGTTGGTTGGTGTTTGTAATCCACTCTACATTTATACCTTCCAACGTCATCTTCCTTGATGTCCCAAATTTGCAGGGAGGAAGGGTTAACAGTTACATTGTAGTAGGACCTGTTGGCTAATATTGTACTTGGAAGATGTTTTGACCTGTTTTCGAGACCGTTTCGGGCATCTAATATATAAATTGGTTTTGTAGCATTGTCTTTATACCATAATATAATTGATATTTTATCATTATGTTGTGAAGAGAAATTACAAGGTAACTGAGCGAGTCCTCCTGCAACACTCTCATGCACAAGGTGACCTGCAGAAGAAACATAAATCATTGGTGGATTACCAAATTTCTTCAAAATGTTCTGTGTGGATAAAGCTATAGAGCAAACATTAAATATATATATATATACAACAAAAGTTTTCATTTTCTACACTCACAGATAAAGATGTCACGTATTATGTTGCATGTCTCCCTCCACTAGTGGATTAGCTATAGAGCAAACATTAAATATATATATACAACAAAAGTTTTCATTTTCTACACTCACAAATAAAGATGTCACGTATTTTGTTGCATGCCTCCCTCCATTAGTGGCTTAGCTATAGAGCAAACATTAAATATATATATACAACAAAAGTTTTCATTTTCTACACTCACAAATAAAGATGTCATGTATTATGTTGCATGCCTCCCTCCACTGGTGGCTTAGCAGTAACTATAAAAACCGGATTTAGATACCAAAGGTTAACACAGTAAAGAGAACCCATTGTGTATCTTTATGCTTAACAACAAACAAACAAAAAATATTATGTTGCATAACGACAACAAATAACTGCAAAGAGATTAGCATTAAAAATAATAAAGATAACTTGTATTTTATGAGTGTTCAGTTCTTTTGTTTCAGTTTTCCTACCGGGTAATCGGGTGTTTCAAAGAAACTGTTCTAAACGTTTGTTATACAAGCATCAACAGGATTGAAGAGTTTTATTGAAAAATTTAAATTACATGAACTTTATTCTTCAATGATGAACACCAAAAGAATATCTCAGAATTAAGTGACATATAAAGCAACAAGCCCCTATTAAGGCTTTCTAACACAATACTTAATTACGAAATATTGACCAGTCAACAGCTTTCTACTATCCACGCTAAATAATTGATCGCCATTCTTATAATGCACCCATAGCATTTTGTAGAATCACACGGATTCGAACCCGGGTCGCCAGCTCTAAAATTCAGAGCTCTACCACAGAACCAACCCACGCCCCACAACAAATTAATGTAGAACTTTTGTTGAAGAGGCAGCACCCCCCAAAACAAATGAATGTAAAACTTTTGTTGAAGAGGCAGCACCCCCCCCCAAAAAAAGCACTTAACCAATTTAAAAGCTGCATGAATATAAATCAGATGTTATTTATACATTATCAAATACCAAAGTTAGCTTTCACGCATGACATAACTGTCACCAAGTTGACGAATTTGCGATAAGACACAGCTCTTGTCAACATTCCAATTCATTTATATATATTTATATATGGCTATGACAAATAGTTAATATTTATACACGGCTATGACAAATAGTTAATATTTATATATGGCTATGACAAATAGTTAATATTTATATATGGCTATGACAAATAGTTAATATTTACATACGGCTATGACAAATAGTTAATATTTATATATGGCTATGACAAATAGTTAATATTTATATACGGCTATGACAAATAGTTAATATTTATATATGGCTATGACAAATTGTTAATATTTCTATACGGCTATGACAAATAGTTAATATTTATATATTTATATGTAATTATCTTCTGATATAATAAATTACACACACACACGCATGCCTTGTACTATATTACTTAGACAACGTTCTTCACTCCAACATCTAAACCTTCATTGTACCATATTACTTAGACAACGTTCTTCACTCCAACATCTAAACCTTCATTGTACCATATTACTTAGACAACGTTCTTCACTCCAACATCTAAAGCTTCTCATATATCTTATGCTTTTCTACCAGAGTAAGTAATAAAATATGAAAGCATGACACTTTGTACGTCATATTAATTTTATATGTGGTGATCGATAAACCAGTACTTACTTGAACATGAGATAAAGTTAACATTAAATATTTATAGATACAATCAGTGCTGCATGCTTTCAACATGTATATATATTACGTTCTTCCTCATGCATTGTGAGTTTGAAGTTTGAAATTTTCTGATCTGGCGGAAGTCTACTTCTATTACTAGTGTGAGGGGATGTGTATTTAATTTTCTTTATAGAAGTATCTTTTCTTTACAGCTGAAAAAATAACATATTTATAGGTATCTCTCTCTCTCAAGTATAATTAAACTGCTTAATTTAATTGAAACCACACTGTACACGATAGCCTAGTGTTCTGAACAAACCATAGCTTTCCAAAGAAGGGCAAAAGGGTTGAACAAAGGAAAGGCTGGCCATTTTCTGGATATCCACTACTAATTTTTGCTCCTATTTTCAAAAACTTGAAAGTTGGAGTCCAAACCAAATGGTGAACTGGAAATAACAGTAAAATTTTATCAGTAGTTTTAGTGTTCTGTCTGGTCTGTACTATTTGTAATATCTTCTTTATTTTGCATGTTAATATACTCGGTAGAACGGCCCAGATTATGCATTCCAAGTCTTCTTTAGTTCTCTGTGTTCAGTCAATTTTAAACCTATCTAAAAAAAACGAAACGATAATTCGCTTCCCTTGGATTTGTTTGTTCTTTACGGCAGCGAAAAAGTCCATCTGTTTTTCTCATTTTCTGAACCTCTTTGTTCGTTCAATTTTAAAACTAGCTTAGTCTTAGTTTCTCTTTCTTTGACATGTGAGACAGGACAAATTTTGTTTTGAATTCTCTAAGTTTCGTTTGTTTTCAAACATCATTCATCTGTATCTTCCATTCCTTCAACACGATAATAAATCCTTCCTTCATTTGAAACAGGAAGGAACTGTGACAGGATTTTCCTGAACAGCCTAATGTTTTATTATTTAACAGTTTTTTTGTTGGTGAATTTATACAGTATGCAGCTTTTTTTTTGTTTTTTAACTTATTGGAAGCCACACACACACAAATTAGCACTCAATGTGTATGTATTCTCCAGGTGAAGCAGTGAAGATACAATTATATATATGGTTTACAGTTCAGTTGACTGTTATTAAACTTTATATCAAATCTAAAACTATCTTAAATCTAGTAATAATAGTAAAACCGAGTAAGAAATCACTTTATGTAAAAGTCGTCAACTAAGAGTTATAAAGAGATTTAACAGTAAAAAAAAACATGAATACGAGATAAGTTGTGTAAAAATGTTCATAACATACAAGTGAAGAAATAGTGATATTTATTAACTGAAAAATGTCTTATTTCAAACAAAAATCCAATTCTTGGACGAGAAAGAATCAGTTTTCATAAAACAGTTTTACTGTTGAGTCTGAGTAATTTTTGTGTAAACTTTAAATACAAAGCTAATTGTAGTAATGTTTATTTATTAAGTACTTAATAACATTCAATATAACTTTTTTTATCTGTTAAAATCTAATGTGCATGGATATGTATTTGGAAAGAAAATTTCAAAATAAAGAAAAGTACACTGTGAAAATCAATACACGTGGTATAGTATTATTATCGACAATACACGTGGTATAGTATTATTATCGAC
>NW_013676126.1:9122-10287 GCF_000517525.1 Limulus polyphemus
ATCGACAATAAACGTGGTATAGTATTATTATCGACAATACACGTGGTATAGTATTATTATCGACAATACACGTGGTATAGTATTATTATCGACAATACACGTGGTATAGTATTATTATCGACAATACACGTGGTATAGTATTATTATCGACAATACACGTGGTATAGTATTATTATCGACAATACACGTGGTATAGTATTATTATCGACAATACACGTGGTATAGTATTATTATCGAAAATAATAGTATAGTATTATTATCGACAATACACTTGGTATAGTATTATTATCGAAAATAAATAGTATAGTATTATTATCGACAATACACGTGGTATAGTATTATTATCGACAATACACGTGGTATAGTATTATTATCGACAATACACGTGGTATAGTATTATTATCGACAATAAACGTAGTATAGTATTCTTATCGACAATAAACGTAGTACAGTATTTTTGTCGACAGTAAACGTAGTATAGTATTCTTATCGACAATAAACGTAGTATAGTAGTCTAATCGACAATAAACGTAGTATAGTAGTCTAATCGACAATAAACGTAGTATAATATTCTAATCGACAATAAACGTAGTATAGTATTCTAATCGACAATAAACGTAGTATAGTATTCTAATCGACAATAAACGTAGTATAGTATTCTTATCGACAATAAACGTAGTATTGTATTATTATCGATCGACATTAAACGTAGTATAGTATTCTTATCGACAGTAAACGTAGTATAGCATTCTTATCGACAGTAAACGTAGTATAGTATTCTAATCGACAGTAAACGTAGTATAGTATTCTTATCGACAATAAATGTACCATAGTATTCTTATCGACAATAAATATACCATAGTATTATTATCGACAATACACGTAGTATAGTATTATTATCGACAATAAACGTGGTACAGTATTATTATCTACAATACACGTAGTATAGTATTATTATCGACAATAAATAGTATAGTATTCTAATCGACAATAAATAGTATAGTATTATTATCGACAATACACGTGGTATAGTATTATTATCGAAAATAAATAGTATACTATTATTATCGACAATAAACGTAGTATAGTATTATTATCGACAATACACGTGGTATAGTATTATTATCGAAAATAAATAGTATAGTATTATTATCGAAAATAAATG
>NW_013676126.1:10309-13125 GCF_000517525.1 Limulus polyphemus
AAATAAATAGTATAGTATTATTATCGACAATACACGTGGTATAGTATTATTATCGAAAATAAATGGTATAGTATTATTATCGAAAATAAATAGTATAGTATTATTATCGACAATAAACGTGGTACAGTATTATTATCTACAATACACGTGGTATAGTATTATTATCGACAATACACGTGGTATAGTATTATTATCGACAATAAACGTAGTATAGTATTATTATCGACAATAAACGTAGTATAGTATTATTATCGACAATACACGTGGTATAGTATTATTATCGATAATACACGTAGTATAGTATTATTATCGACAATAAACCTAGTATAATATTCTAATCGACAATAAACGTAGTATTGTATTATTATCGATCGACATTAAACGTAGTATAGTATTATTATCGATCGACAGTAAACGTAGTAGAGTATTCTAATCGACAGTAAACGTAGTATAGTATTCTTATCGACAGTAAACGTAGTATAGTATTATTATCGACAATACACGTGGTATAGTATTCTTATCGACAATAAATAGTATAATATTCTAATCGACAATAAACGTGGTATAGTATTCTTATCGACAATAAATAGTATAGTATTCTAATCGACAATAAACGTAGTATAGTATTGTTATCGACAATAAACGTACCATAGTATTCTTATCGACAATAAACGTAGTATAGTATTCTTATCGATTGACAGTAAACGTAGTAGAGTATTCTAATCGACAGTAAACGTAGTATAGTATTCTTATCGACAATAAATGGTATAGTATTCTAATCGACAATACACGTGGTATAGTATTCTTATCGACAATAAATAGTATAGTATTCTAATCGACAATAAACGTAGTATAGTATTCTAATCGACAATAAACGTAGTATAGTATTGTGTGTGTTTATTTAATCAGAGAATAGCTATAGATATTCGATATACAAAACACTTCACAGAAAAACTTCAGTATAGACCATCGACTTTATAGACCTTTCAGAAATATCGTCAACTCACGTTATTTTCAGTAAAATATATCTATCAATATATGATACCGATTTTTACAGTCTGTAGTGACTGAGGTTACTTACGTGAAGTTATTCTGTAGTTTTTGATATATTATCAGTTGTAAACGTGTTAGTGTTTAGGTACCGAGGCTTTACTTACGTGAAGTTATTCTGTAGTTTTTGATATATTATCAGTTGTAAACGTGTTAGTGTTCAGGTACCCAGGCTAGTTACGTGAAGTTATTCTGTAGTTTTTGATATATTATCAGTTGTAAACGTGTTAGTGTTAGGTACCGAGGTTACTTACGTGAAGTTATTCTGTAGTTTTCGATATATTATCAGTTGTAAACGTGTTAGTATTTAGATACCCAGGTTACTTACGTGACGTTATTCTGTAGTTTTTGATATATTATCAGTTGTAAACGTGTTAGTATTTAGATACCCAGGTTACTTACGTGAAGTTATTCTGTAGTTTTCGATATATTATCAGTTGTAAACGTGTTAGTATTTAGATACCCAGGTTACTTACTTGTAAGTTATTTTGCAGTTATAGTTTCCGTATTTTAGGTTGTGTTATAGATTATTGTTCTAAATTGTTTTCAATTCAACATAAACATTTTAAACAACATTTAGCAAAGTTTCCGTTTCAGAGGATATCACAACATAATTAGATGAGGGTAAAGATAACACAACTTAGTGAAAGTTTGTAACAAAGTCGTTAACAATGACAGGTTTAGAAAGAATAATAGTAATTTATTATCGGTTTATAGCCCTACTCTATCCTGGAGATGTAGCTCCTACTATATCATGGAGGGGGTAGTCCCTACTCTATCCTGGAGATGTAGCTCCTACTGTATCCTGGAGGGGGTAGTCCCTACTTTATCCTGGAGATGTAGCTCCCACTGTATCATGGAGGGGGTGGTTCCTACTCTATCCTGAAGATGTAGCTCCCACTGTATCATGGAGGGGGTGGTTCCTACTCTATCCTGGAGATGTAGCTCCTACTGTATGATGGAGAAGTAGCTCCTGCTTTATCCTGGAGAAGTAGCTCCTACTTTATCCTGGAGGGGTAGCTCCTACTCTATCCTGGAGAGGTATGATATTCGATATGAAATGTGTAAGGGGATTAGGCATAGAAATATTACTGATTTTTCTGTAATGTCTCGCGGAAAATCTTTGGATTGATATCGCTAAATTCCGGTGTTCGAGTCCCTGCGGTAGACACAGCAGATAACCCAAGATAACAAACAACACACTACATTTTATAATTTTAATAGTAAGAGAGAACCTAACCCTTTAACCCCTGACGAAATCTTAGTCTTAAAATAATTGTCACTAAATAAAAACTTCTATGTTACACGCCCTGATAAAGGCAACGCCATTGTTATTCTGAACAAAAATGACTACCTTAATAAAATACATGATATTCTCGACGATTCTACAAAATTTAAAACCTTAAACAATGACCCTTTAATCTCTTAGCATCCAACGTGAGGAAAAAAAACACACAACTGTTTTCTGTCACTCAAAGAATACACAGCAGATAGCCCAAGATGACAAACAACCACACAACTGTTTTCTGTAACTCAAAGAATACACAGCAGATAGCCCAAGATGACAAACATCCACACAACTGTTTTCTGTAACTCAAAGAAAACACAGCAGATAGCCCAAGATGACAAACAACCACACAACTGTTTTCTGTAACTCAAAGAATACACAGCAGATAGCCCAAGATGACAAACAACCACACAACTGTTTTCTGTAACTCAAAGGATACACAGCAGATAGCCCAAGATGACAAACAACCACACAACTG
>NW_013676126.1:13891-19214 GCF_000517525.1 Limulus polyphemus
GTCAAATAATCTATACCTGAAAGGCAGCTATATTACACAAAAGTCAAATAATCTATACCAGAGAGGCAGCTATATAACACAAAAGTCAAATAATCTATACCTGAAAGGCAGCTATAGAACACAAAATTCAAATAATCTATATCTGAGAGGCAGCTATAGAACACAAAAGTCAAATAATCTATACCAGAGAGGCAGCTATAGAACACAAAAGTCAAATAATCTATACCTGAAAGGCAGCTATATAACACAAAAGTCAAATAATCTATACCTGAAAGGCAGCTATATAACACAAAAGTCAAATAATCTATACCAGAGAGGCAGCTATATAACACAAAATTCAAATAATCTATACCTGAGAGGCAGCTATAGAACACAAAATTCAAATAATCTATACCAGAGAGGCAGCTATAGAACACAAAATTCAAATAATCTATACCAGAAATGCAGCTATAGAACACAAAATTCAAATAATCTATACCTGAAAGACTACACATTATTATTGATATCAAACGCTATAAGAACTATTACGCAACTACTAACAGTGCTACAAAATATACAGAGGAGTAGGGTGTATGATATAGGTGTATCATACAGTAGGGTGTACACACCTATATCATACACCCTACTGTATGACACACCTATATCATACACCTATATCATACACCCTACTGTATGATACACCTATATGATACACCATACTGTATGATACACCTATATCATACACCCTACTGTATGATACACCTATATCATACACCCTACTGTATGATCATACAGTAGGGTGTATGATATAGGTGTATCATACAGTAGGGTGTATGATATAGGTGTGTCATACAGTAGGGTGTATGATATAGGTGTATCATACAATAGGGTGTATGATATAGGTGTATCACACAGTAGGGTGTACGATATAGGTGTATTATACAATAAGGTGTATGATATAGATGTATTATACAATAGGATGTATGATATAGGTGTATCATACAGTAGGGTGTATGATATAAAGTGCATATCACATCACTTCTTGTGTAACACGAGCTAAAATATATATTAAAATTATAGGTTTCTTTTCAAAATGTCTAATTCATGAATATTGAAATTCCTAAATTAATACTCTGGTCGATCAGTTTCTAAACAACTGTTTACTTTAAACACGATCGATCAGTTTCTAAACAACTGTTTACTTTAAACACGATCGACCATTTTATAAACAACTGTTTACTTTAAACACGATCGATCAGTTTCTGAGCAATTGTTTGTTTTAAACACGATCGATCAGTTTCTGAACAATTATTTGTTTTAAACACGATCGATCAGTTTCTGAACAATTATTTGTTTTAAACACTATCGATCAGTTTCTGAACAATTATTTGTTTTAAACACTATCGATCAGTTTCTGAACAAATATTTGTTTTAAACACTATCGATCAGTTTCTGAACAATTATTTGTATTAAACACTATCGATCAGTTTCTGAACAATTATTTGCTTTAAAAACTAGAAAAAGAGTAAACGTAAAATATTTTGGAAAAGATATTTGAGTATAAACAAAAAGATACATTTTCCTCTCAAAATAACTTTTTCTTTCTATCTCACTGGATGTAAAAATGACAACAAAATACATTTTTACTCGATTCAATAATTTATGAAAAGTTTGGGTTTATTACCTGAAGTAAAAGTTTGGGTTTATTACCTGAAGTAAAGGTTTGGGTTTATTACCTGAAGTAAAGGTTTGGGTTTATTACCTGAAGTAAAAGTTTGGGTTTATTACCTGAAGTAAAGGTTTGGGTTTATTACCTGAAGTAAAGGTTTGGGTTTATTACCTGAAGTAAAAGTTTGGGTTTATTACCTGAAGTAAAGGTTTGGGTTTAATACCTGAAGTAAAAGTTTGGGTTTTTTACCTGAAGTAAAGGTTTGGGTTTATTACCTGAAGTAAAGGTTTGGGTTTTTTACCTGAAGTAAAGGTTTGGGTTTAATACCTGAAGTAAAAGTTTGGGTTTATTACCTGAAGTAAAGGTTTGGATTTATTACCTAAATTAAAAGTTTGGGTTTATTATCTGAAGTAAAAGTTTGGGTTTATTACCTGAAGTAAAAGTTTGGGTTTATTACCTGAAGTAAAAGTTTGGGTTTATTACCTGAAGTAAAAGTTTGGGTTTATCACCTCAAGTTCTTTAGAAACATTCTTACTTTCCCCTACACTCTACAGTACCACTGAGGTTTTTTAAAACTGATCTTTTATGATGTAAAATGCATTGACGTTTTTGCTAAAATTCGATTTTTCCTCAGTTCTTGCAAGCCGTTACTAATTCTAATATTGATTGCTGTGATGGTCCTAGTTTACAGTTCCTATTTCTTTCAGTTCTGAAACTTTAACGTATTGAAGCCTAAATCATGATGATTCTTTACAAAATCCATTAGTCGAGCAGATTTATTCGAAAAGTTCACTCAATCCTTTTAGAATATTTAAAACTGAAAATTACCGTTAGCTGATACTATTTCCGTTCACTTCTACTCCAACGTCCTCTAGATTGGTTTGACGAGCAGCTTTAAAAACTTTTTAAATGATACTATAATTTCGTCGACGAGACGTTCGAAGAAATAAAAAATAAGTTTTACCTTTCCTTTGTAAAAAAAAAAACAAAAACATTTTATGTAAAAGTAATAACATAAAACGTTTCTAGAAATTCTATAATTTATTTTTAGGAAAACAAAGGATTTTATATGAACAGCGCATTTTCTCCTACTTCAAATGGTTTGTTTTTTATTATTGTTTCTTTGTTTGATCATTTGGTAGTTTGAAACCGAAAGTTTTCTCGTAAAATGCACATCACGTCAGATTCTGTAACATTTTTTGATACATGTCAGAAATATTCTTTTGATTTTGTTTGTTTGTTTGTTGTTAAGTGCATAGCTATACAATGGGCTGTCTGAGCTATCCAACCAGAACTATCGAAACCTGATTTTTTAGGGTTATAAGCCCTCTGAGAGGGCTATTCTTTTGATATTCACGTTCTTCATTTAACAAGGATTTCCTATTCTGTAGCTAAAATCTATAATTATTTTGTTTTATTGAAGTCAAACGACCTTATATTTTTTAATGTTTTTAAGAACAATCTCCAAAACATAGTAGCATAAATAAATAAGTAAACAAGGCTTAGAAAGAACATAGGACCGTTAGATATGACGTATTATAGGAAACGTTTGATGCAGTCCTGGCTCAAGGACAACGAAAAGACATTCTCTACTCTCTCATGAAAGAAGTTTGGGGTTTCTAGCGTATGTTGTTAAACAGCTGGTTTATGTGAACCGGTTCCTATATGATTTATGCGCACGAAAAAGTCGTTAGCCGCTGGATATATATGTGAGTTTCATAAACTGATGTACTGAAACATGTACTTCATAAAATATTTCTCGCCCAAGAGGGTAAATCTATTGAAGCTTATTCACAATATCCTAAGAAAGAAATGTACTTAGTGAAATTGAGCGATATCTTTTTGTCTATTATTTATATAGAACTTGATATACAATATATCATTTGGTTAGTTAATAAAATATGACCTCTGTTTACAAGATACGTTTAGAACTAAACACTGAGGGTATTACGCATTACAACTAAACACTGAGGGTATTACACATTACAACTAAACAGTGAGGGTATTACACATTACAACTAAACACTGAGGGTATTACACATTATAATTAAACACTGAGGGTATTACACATTACAACACCTAACACTGAGGGTATTACACATTACAACTAAACCAATGAAGGTATTACACATTACAACTAAACACTGAGGGTATTACACGTTACAACTAAACACTGAGGGTATTACATATTACAACTAAACACTGAGGGTATTATACATTACAACTAAACACTGAGGGTATTACACATTACAACTAAACACTGAGGGTATTACACATTATAACTAAACACTGAAGGTATTACACATTACAACTAAACACTGAAGGTATTACACATTACAACTAAACACTGAGGGTATTACACATTACAACTAAACATTGAAGGTATTACACATTATAATTAAACGCTGAGGGTATTACACATTACAACTAAACACTGAAGGTATTACACATTATAACTAAACACTGTGGGTATTACACATTACAACTAAACGCTGAGGGTATTACATATTACAACTAAACGCTGAGGGTATTACATATTACAACTAAACACTGAAGGTATTACACATTATAACTAAACACTGAAGGTATTACACATTACAACTAAACACTGGGGTATTACACATTACAACTAAACGCTGAGGGTATTACATATTACAACTAAACACTGAGGGTATTACACATTACAACTAAACACTGAGGGTATTACACATTACAACTAAACACTGAGGGTATTACACATTACAACTAAACACTGAGGGTTTACACATTACAATTAAACACTGAGGGTATTACACATTACAATTAAACACTGAGGGTATTACACATTACAACTAAACACTGAAGGTACTACACATTACAACTAAACACTGAAGGTATTACACATTACAACTAAACGCTGAGGGTATTACACATTACAATGTCCAGGGGAGAAAGCTATATAAAAACTAACATATTTAGGGGGACATACCCCCTTATAAGACTTAACTAGTATTTGCAACATGCGTACCTGTGATAAGTGGAGGACTGTAGGGTATATTAATATTCGTCATACTTAATTCCAAAATATATCTCGTTTAGTAATTTGAAATAATGTTCATACGTCCCAAAGATCAACTGACAAAAAGTGGACGATTAATAACAACAAATAAAACAATATTGGCGTTTCTGTTCAGAACCGGTACAAGGACAAGAGTGTGAGAGTTTCGTGGAGAGGTTCTCAATAATGTTTTACTTTCCCTCAGATGAAAGAAACATTAAGAAAACTTGGGTTCAAGAAGAAAAAAAGATTTGAAAGAAATATTTCGATTTTCGATCAACTCATAAGGAGTCAAGGAAGTTTGATTACGTTATTTATATACATGCAGGTGCTGCCATAAGAACATTATACCACCTTATCACACATAAATAACGTAAATACATGCAGGTGCTGCCATAAGGACAGTGTGATAAGGTGGTATAATTACGTTATTTATATACATGCAGGTGCTGCCATAAGAACAGTGTGATAAGGTGGTATAATTACGTTATTTATATACATGCAGGCGCTGCCATAAGGACAGTGTGATAAGGTGGTATAATTACGTTATTTATATACATGCAGGTGCTGCCATAAGGACAGTGTGATAAGGTGGTATAATTACGTTATTTATATACATGCAGGTGCTGCCATAAGGA
>NW_013676127.1:0-6861 GCF_000517525.1 Limulus polyphemus
ACTGCTTCTTTACTTTGTTGTTATTAAGAAGCTGACATGTTTGTATAGTTCATTTACTGCTTCTTTACTTTGTTGTTATTAAGAAGCTGACATGTTTGTATAGTTCATTTCCTGGAATCACAAACATCTGATTTGTTTTGCTATTATTTTTAGTGGATTAAACAGATCACTTATTCTGTGTAATCTAAGATATTATAGAAAATGTTTAATGTACATTTCACTCTAAATAAATTACTTTGGCTTGACTTAGCCGTAATGGGATGATAGCTGCTGTGTATGGTAACATACAGTAGTGAATTTATCTTGTTCAATTGTTCTAAAGATCAATGTGACATGTCCAGTGCTTGTAGAAACTGAGAATGTCATTCTCAACTAGTTTTTATATCATAACTTTATGTTTGTGATTAGTAAAATGGCTGTTGGTGAGAATTATAATCGTATGTACAGTTTTTGTTTGATTTACCCCCTCCCAACCCCGAAATCAGAGATAAATAATGTTGTGAAGTGTGTTATTATTAATGTTGTGAAGTGTGTTATTATTAATGTTGTGAAGTGTGTTATTATTAATGTTGTGAAGTGTGTTATTATTAATGTTGAGAAGTGTGTAATTACCAACATTATGAAGTGTGTAATTATTAACATTGTGAAGTGTGTAATTACCAACATCCTGAAGTGTGTAATTATTAACATCGTGTGTTAATAATTACACACTTCACAACATTAATAATAGCACACTTCACAACATTAATAATAACACACTTCACAACATTAATAATTACACACTTCACAACATTAATAATAACACACTTCACAACATTAATAATAACACACTTCACAACATTAATAATAACACACTTCTCAACATTAATAATAACACACTTCACAACATTAATAATAACACACTTCACAACATTAATAATAACACACTTCACAACATTAATTATAACACACTTTCCTGAAGTGTGTAATTACTAACGTTGAGAAGTGTGTTAGTATTAATGTTGAGAAGTGTGTAATTACCAACATTGTGAAGTGTGTAATTATTAACATCCTGAAGTGTGTAATTATTAACATCCTGAAGTGTGTAATTATTAGGTATTTTTTAACAATTTTCATTGAATATCTTTCGTTAAGTATGATAAAATATTTATATCAAACAGCATCAATAGATTATATTTAAGATGAAATATTAGAATCAAACAATAAGTAATAATTGGGATTAAAATATATGTTATTTTATGACTGTATCAGTGTGTAGTCACAGTAATTTTTACTTGCCTGATGTTAAAACTTTAGAAGGAGTAGATGGATAGGGAAACAGATATTAAAAATTACCTTCTCACTATCACTAACCAATTGTAGCATTGCTTCATGAGAACCATTGTTTTCTTAGGAAGAGACTAGTGTCTTTATCATTCAAGAATTTTTACAATCTTAACAAGTCTTAATGGATTTGGTTTTCAAAGCTTTAAAAGAAAGTTTTAATAGAGTAAATATTGATTTTCATTTATTGAAAGTGTATTTTTCCTACACAGGTTCTTTGCACTTGAGCTCGGATCTAGAAAATATGAACTTGATTGGTTTGTACTTATTTTTTGTTGTATCTTGTTATTCCTAACATACAAAGTCCACAAATTAGTACGGTTAAAATGTGTTTTTCAGGCTTATGTTAATGCAGGTGCTATCATTCAGGAAGATATTAGTGAAGCTCCTGTTATATTTGGAGTGAAGCAAGTTCCTGTCGATGCATTACAACCTAATAAAACGTACGTGTTCTTCTCCCATACAATCAAAGCCCAAGAAGCTAACATGCCTTTACTGGAAGCGATCCTAGAACGAGTAAGTGCACTTATGTCGTGAACAAACTTTTATTTTACGTACCATTAATCCAAAGGTAGAAATATTATGTACAGTCTTGTATCTTGCCGTACGTGTGTTGTGTGTATATGTTGGTAAAAACACAAACTTCAGTCTAGGCTTAATTTTGTAAGATTGGAAAACAGATCAGAAGCACCGTAATCAGTGTAAACAATTTGTATAGAGGATTTAATGGGTTATTCTTTTCAGTACTTTAATCAGTGTAAACAATTTGTATAGAGGATTTAATGGGTTATTCTTTTAGTACTTTAATCAGTGTAAACAATTTGTACAGAGGATTTAATGGGTTATTCTTTTCAAGTACTTTAATCAGTGTAAACAATTTGTACAGAGGATTTAATGGGTTATTTTTTCAGTACTTTAATCAGTGTAAACAATTTGTACAGAGGATTTAATGGGTTATTTTTTCAGTACTTTAATCAGTGTAAACAATTTGTACAGAGGATTGTTATCTAAAATAGCTAAAAAAAGATGGAGAATCATAATATATGTTTGAAATTAAAGTTTGTGACAAAGAACTAAAATAAGATAATCCTCATACTTATAACTTAATGATAAAATAAAGAATCTGTAATGATATCTAAATGAAAAATTGACATTTTTAACATATGATAAATTGTTTCTTTCAATTATAGAATATCAGGCTTATTGATTATGAGAAAATGGTTGACAGTGATGGACAGAGAGTTGTAGCTTTTGGAAAATATGCTGGCGTAGCAGGAATGATAAATATCCTCCATGGACTAGGGTTGAGACTGTTAGTCCTAGGGCATCATACCCCTTTCATGGTAAGAGTAGTGTTCATTTCTGTTTCTGAGGAAACATTTAAGTTTTTTCATTTATATATATATATTTTTTTGTTACTGAAGAGCTTCTTTAATATCTTCTGGTACTAATTAACAGAGCCCCAAGTTCAACTGAGAAGATATTACAGACACTACAAAAAATCTAGTAATACTGACATGGCATTGACTGGAAAGTCAGAATTTTATCATGCAGCCAATCACTGAATAAGAAACAATTATACGAAAAATGGCATGGCCACACTACAGAGTTAAACCTGGGGCTCTGTTAATTTGTGCCAAAATATATTAAAGACACTATACAGTTAAACTTGGGGCTCTGTTAATTATTACCAGAAGATATTAAAGACACTACAGAGTTAAACTTGGGGCCCTGTTAATTAGTACCCCTCTGATATCATGTGTACTTGCGTTATATCTACAAAACATGTGAAACATCAACAGTGGGCACCTCTGATATCATGTGTACTTGCGTTATATCTACAAAACATGTTCAACACCAACAATAACTGACAGACAATATTCGTAGCCCCAGTTTTCACATGACAAAAAGAGGAAACAATTTTGCACCATTAAATTAAATTAAATATAATTAAATTAATTATATAATTACTGATTATACAGCAATTATGTAGAGAAAATAAATTATGCAGCAAAATGTAAAATTAAAAACATTTTAAGATGATAAACAATTACTGGAATTTACTATCTACAGCAACTCAACACTAATTTTTTATGTAGTTGCATCAAAAAACACCTTTAGAAGTACAATAAATCAAACAGCTTGGCCAGCAGACCCCACTTTCCAAGTAGCAAACTAAATTATGCCCACTGTTGATGTTTCACATGTTTTGTAGATATAACACAAGTTCACTGTTGATGTTTCACATGTTTTGTAGATATAACACAAGTTCACATGATATCAGAGATGCTCACTGTTAGGTTTGGTGTAAGCCTTGGAAATAAGAAATGTGACATATTCATTCCACCTTAATCTGTGTTGATAAACAGAAATCAATTTGCATATTTCTTCATGTGGTTGGCAGTTAAGTATAGTAAAGTTCTAAAAATACATAACTTTTTTAAGCCTCAATGTTGTACAAATAGATCACCATGAGTCAGGGATTTAAGAATCTTTAAAAGCATATACTGAGGTATGTACATAATGTGAGTGATAACTAAAAAAGACTGGAAGAGAAGACGTTGTTTTAATGTACATCTTTTATTATTAAGTAGTTTGCAAAAATATACATTACCCTTGTAAGAGTTATTATTTGTATTATAAATGTACAATTTTCAGATCCATTGATTACATCTATCTGTATTGAGTCAACCATGACTACTGAATACTATCTTTGAATGTTAAAACATGAATTTTTCAACAGTTCTGGACCAACTATTAAATTCTGTTTTTTTTATTATTTAGTTTCATTATTATTTTTTTTTACTAATCTCTTAATGTGATGTATTATTGTCATTAAAGTCTCGTGTATGTGTGAGAATACATTAAATTCTTATGTGATTTTCCCGAGTCCTAATTTCCCCTGTGTTTGGAACAAGTTTCAGGAAGTTTTAATACCTTAACAAAAACTTTAATTTGAAAAGGGGAAAAAAAAAAACATTTAAGAGTTCATTTTTTAGGCCTGATATCTTACTTAAAAACAAAACAGAAGGCTAGTGTTGAAGAACAGTAAAAGGATGTGTTAAGTTTACCTGGATTAGCATAAGATAGAACTGATATACTAATGAGACAAGTTCTGGATTTCTTAACACAGTATTTATTATTCAAGCTCATGAGGTATTAATCAGATGAGTTCTGGATCTTACCAGCACATAGGACCTGCTCATAATTATCGAAGTAGTGGAATGGCTCGGCAGTCTGTAAGAGATGCAGGATATGAAATAGCACTAGGAATGATGCCACGATCCGTTGGTCCATTGACTTTTGTTTTCACAGGATCTGGAAATGTTTCTCAGGCAAGTGACTATCTTTATACATGTAATGTGTTAGATAATTATAAATATATTTATACATGAAATGTGTCAGATAATGATAAATGACTTTATACATTAATGTGTTAGATAATGATAAATATCTTTATACATGAAATGTGTCAGATAATGATAAATATCTTTATACATGAAATGTATTAGATAATTATAAATATATTTATACATGTAATGTGTTAGATAATTATAAATATATTTATACATGTAATGTGTTAGATAATTATAAATATATTTATACATGAAATGTGTCAGATAATGATAAATGACTATACATTAATGTGTTAGATAATGATAAATATCTTTATACATGAAATGTGTCAGATAATGATAAATATCTTTATACATGAAATGTGTCAGATAATGATAAATATCTTTATATGTGAAATGTGTCAGATAATTATAAATATCTTTATACATGTATGTGTTAGATAATTATAAATATCTTTATACATGTAATGTGTCAGATAATTATAAATATCTTTATACATGTAATGTGTCAGATAATTATAAATATTTTTATACATGTAATGTGTCAGATAATTATAAATATCTTTATACATGTAATGTGTCAGATAATTATAAATATCTTTATACATGTAATGTGTCAGATAATTATAAATATCTTTATACATGTAATGTGTCAGATAATTATAAATATCTTTATACATGTAATGTGTCAGATAATTATAAATATCTTTATACATGTAATGTGTTAGATGATTATAAATATTTATTATAATGTCTAAATAATGATCTCTTTCAGACAGTAGTTTGTGTTTATCTACATGGGATGGGAATAATATATTTAAAAACGACTGATACCTAGATAAAGGTGTATGGTACGGGTTAAAGCTAGATGTATAGAAGAACAGTTGTGTTCAGACGTTTTGGGTCATTATTTTGATTTTCTTTCTTTTGTATTTACTCAAACAGAGAGATAGCCACTTCATTTTATACCCATTAGTAAAAATGGAAAACCTAAATAAATCGAACACAACATTTTTGAAGTGAAATATTTCTGTTTTATGTTATGTGTTCACTGTATCTAACATAAAATGTAATTATTTTTTTATTCTGTGAGTTATACATCTCATCAAAGTAGACATACACAAGTCTTTCTCTGTACTGGAAACACACAGATAATACACAAAAGGGGAGTTACCAACTATGAATCACTGCAAGTTAATGATAAGGCTCTGTGGTAAGTCTGAGGGCTTATAATACTCAACCTTTTGTATGGTGTAGCCCACACCAGCCTAAACTTTAATCTCCACACAATTTCATGTGGGATTTCTGTCCTGGGAGTTACAAATGCATTAATCACACTACTGCTGGGAATTGTATGAAGTAGGCCATCTTAGTTTAGAATTAAAAGGTTGATTTTATCTTACTTCTGAAAAGTTGTTTTTATTTTCTTGATTACTTTCATGAATTTTCATGTTCATGTCTGGTATATTTTATTATTTTGGGATACAAGTTTTGAAGGACACTTTTTTTTACCTTAGGGCGCTCAAGAAGTATTTCAAGAACTGCCTTATGAATATGTGGAGCCTGAAGATCTTCCACAAGTTTCTGAACACGGATGTAAGTTTAATATTAGAGGACTTGTTTTGTAAGAACAACCCAGTTAGTTTTGTATCCTTATGAATATGTGGAGCCTGAAGATCTTCCACAAGTTTCTGAACACGGATGTAAGTTTAATATTAGAGGACTTGTTTTGTAAGAACAACCCAGTTAGTTTTGTATTTCTTTTTATACTTAATTGGGTCCGTTATTAAGACCATAGCTGGGTCCATTTTTAAGATAGTAGCTGGGTCCATTATTAAGATAGTAGCTGGGTCCGTTATTAAGGTAGTAGCTGGGTCCATTATTAAGGTAGTAGTTGGGTCCGTTATTAAGGTAGTAGCTGGGTCCATTATTAAGACAAAAACTAGGTCCATCATTAAGATAGTAGCTGGGACCATTATTAAGATAGTAGCTGGGACCATTATTAAAATAGTAGCTGGGACCATTACTAAAATAGTAGCTGGGTTCATTATTAAGGTAGTAGTTGGGTCCGTTATTAAGGTAGTAGTTGGGTCCGTTATTAATATAGCTGGGTCCATTATTAAGATAGTAGCTGGGACCATTATTAAAATAGTAGCTGGGTCCGTTATTAAGGTAGTAGCTG
>NW_013676127.1:7831-17648 GCF_000517525.1 Limulus polyphemus
ATTAAGATAGTAGCTGGGACCATTATTAAAATAGTAACTAGGACCATTATTAAGATAGTAGCTGGGACCATTATTAAAATAGTAGCTGGGACCATTATTAAGATAGTAGCTGGGACCATTATTAAAATAGTAGCTGGGACCATTATTAAGATAGTAGCTGGGACCATTATTAAAATAGTAGCTGGGTTCATTATTAAAATAGTAGCTGGGTTCATTATTAAGGTAGTAGCTGGGTCCATTATTAATAGTAGCTGGGTCCATTATTAAGGTAGTAGCTGGGTCTGTTATTAATATAGCTGGGTCCATTATTAAGACAGTAGCTAGGTCTATTATTAAGACAGTAGCTGGGTTCATTATTAAAACAATAGCTTATTTTCATAATTATATCTTTAAATTCAAAATAAGTTTCATTTTGTTAGAAATGAGTCACACACAATCTTATGTAAGAATTGCTACAACACAACATCTAGTTAGTGACAATCTAGGTCATTCTAGAAGGTAGTTTCTTTACGGGCAGCAACAGCCTGTGGTAGGAGTGGTTGAAAAACCTTAGCCTACTTCCTCATCCCATCGTGACGTTTGGTCTGCAATAGGAACATGACTATAAGTGGTAAGTATGAAGAGAAGACTATTAATTACCAGATTAGGAAGGAGATTCATTTTTTCAGTATTTGTTTGTATGAGTTTTTGTTCATGAGAAGGAACCAGAGGTCTAGATGCTTAACACATATAGTCATATTCCTACTTACCAAAGACGGGAAACGGAAGTTACCCGAAATCAAATTTTACTACCTTAAAGTTTTTTATATATCACAGATTACTGAAACCACTCATCAAGTAACACATAAACATACTTTCGTTTGTGTATGTTTTCACTGATGCATGTTTTAAGTTTATGGAGTTATAGACAGTTTAGCTATAATGAATATGTTTTGTTTTTAGTATTATTTTGTGGAAATTAATTTTAAGCTTCTCTAGATATTGTTTCTTGATAATTGACAAAGAGAAGATGACTTTATGGCAGGACTGCACGTAGCAACCTTCATCGGTAAAGTATTGGTTAACCAAACAATTTGTTGGACGTCAAAAAAAATTATACGTACAATTAATTCATCCTTGATTGGTATTTTAATTTTTCATTCTATACTTCTTTAGTGATGAGCTGAACTCAAGCACTGCATCACACACACAAGTGTTACCGGTAACTTAGAACAAAAGCCAGTTTAACGAGAGCTAATGATCTATTTATCTACCACTAAAACTAACATACACTGAAAGTGAACAACTTTGTTCAGTGTTTATATTGTAACTTCTAATAATATATCTATGTTGACGATTATATATATTAAAAGTATTTCATTAAAGTATCACAAAGTGAAAGCTTTTTTTTATATGTGCATGATCAAATTTTATTTTGGAGTACAATTATTTTGTAACCAGTTTGTATTATACTCAGTTAAATAAATGGTCTTTATTTCCTAAGTAAAGTTTAAGATAAACTATAGATTGGCATCCTACCATAAAGACTTCTCAGATAAGCAAAACAGAAAGAAATGAAATATGAAATTTCAACCTTTGGATTGATTGACTTGATTTTCTATTTATATTTTACATGTAATTAGCTATTTATTTTATCCTTTTGTATATAATATTAATTTCATTTTCTCAATCGGTAGCAATGAACAAGGTATATTCAGCAGTGGTGAGCAGAGATGACCATTTTGAACGTAAAGAAGGTGGTGGTTTTGACCCAGAAGAGTATGACCAGCATCCAGAACGTTATTTTTCAACCTTTGCTAAAAATGTAGGGTAAAAGATAAAGAAAAAAGCTTGGACTTCATCTGATTATAAGTGTTTTTTTTGTAAAAAATGAGGTCAGGGTGTATAGCTGACCATTGTATGTGTTATTGTGATATTTACAGTGTATAACAAATCGTTAATAGTATATGTTTGAGATTCACCTTTAACATGGCCCAGTTTGGGTCAATTTAACCTGTTTAAATAAGAGTTCTTTCATCATTGGTGTTTAAATCTTTGCCTTCACACTAGAATTATGTGTTCCTTCCTTTTATGAAGTTGGAAATAACATGTATGCTATGTAACACTACAAACACACACCATACATTGTATTTATAAATTTTGTTTTTTTTGTCTACTTTAAAAACAGTGCATGAATTTTAGATACATCCATATTAGAGGTTGTTAACAAGGTAATAAAGTTTTATGATACAGCCATATTAAAGGTTGTTAACGAGGTGATACAGGAGTTTTACGATACGTCTATATTAGAAGTTGTTAACAAGGTAATACAGTTTTATGATACAGCCATATTAGAGGTTGTTAACAAGTTGATACAGAAATTTTACGATACATCTATATTTGAGGTTGTTAACAAGGTGATACAATTTTATGATACAGCCATATTAGAGGTTGTTAATGAGGTGATACAGGAGTTTTATGATACAGCCATATTAGAGGTTTTTATCAAGGTGATACAGGAGTTTTACGATACGTCTATATTAGAGGTTGTTAACAAGGTGATACAGGAGTTTTAAGATACATCTATATTAGAGGTTGTTAACAAGGTAATACAATTTTATGATACAGCCATATTAGAGGATGTTAACAAGGTGATACAGGAGTTTTACGATACATCTATATTAGAGGTTGTTAACGAGGTGATACAGGAGTTTTACGACATGTCTATATTAGAGGTTGTAACAAGGTGATACAGGAGTTTTACAATATGTCTATATTAGAGGTTGTTAACGAGGTGATACAGGAGTTTTACGACATGTCTATATTAGAGGTTGTCAACAAGGTGATACAGGAGTTTTACGATGCGTCTATATTAGTGGTTGTTAACGAGGTGATACAGGGGTTTTACGATACATCTATATTAGAGGTTGTTAACAAGGTAATACAGTTTTATGATACAGCCATATTAAAGGTTGTTAACAACGTGATACAGGAGTTTTACAATACGTCTATATTAGAGGTTATTAACGACGTGATACAGGAGTTTTACAATGTATCACCTCGTTAACAACCTCTAATATAGACGTATCGTAAAACTCCTGTATCACCTTGCTAACAACCTCTAATATAGACATATTGTAAAACTCCTGTATTACCTTGTTAACAACCTCTAATATTGAAGTATCGTAAAACTCCTGTATCACCTCGTTAACAACCTCTAATATAGACGTATTGTAAAACTCCTGTATCACCTTGTTAACAACCTCTAATATGGTTGTATCGTAATACTCCTGTATCACCTTGTTAACAACCTCTAATATGGCTGTATCGTAAAACTCCTGTATCACCTTGTTAACAACCTCTAATATAGATGTATCGTAAAACTCCTGTATCACCTCGTTAACAACCTCTAATATGGCTGTATCATAAAACTTTATTACCTTGTTAACAACCTCTAATATAGACGTATCGTAAAACTCCTGTATCACCTCGTTAACAACCTCTAATATAGACGTATCGTAAAACTCCTGTATCACCTTCTTAACAACCTCTAATATAGACGTATCGTAAAACTCCTGTATCACCTTGCTAACAACCTCTAATATAGACATATTGTAAAACTCCTGTATCACCTCGTTAACAACCTCTAATATAGACGTATTGTAAAACTCCCGCGTCTATAGTAGAGGTTGTTAACGAGGTGATACAGGAGTTTTATGATATGTCTATATTAGAGGATGTTAACAAGGTGATACAGGAGTTTTAAATACAGCCATATTAGAGGTTGTTAACAAGGTGATACAGAAGTTTTATGATACAGCCATATTAGAGGTTGTTAACAAGGTGATACAGAAGTTTTATGATATGTCTATATTAGAGGTTGTTAACAAGGTGATACAGGAGTTTTACGATACATCTACATTAGAGGTTGTTAACAAGGTGATACAGGAGTTTTATGATATGGCCATACTAGAGGTTGTTAAGAAGGTGATACAGGAGTTTTATGATACAGCCATATTAGAGGTTGTTAAAAAACCGATACAGGAGTGAATGGTTAAGTTAATTTATCATTAAAGGTGAAGGCCTAATTAGGCTCATAGTTTGAAATTTGAAACAGTGGATGTGGATAATTACTTTGTGTTTAATTTGACTATGTATTTTAAGTTTCTTGATATGGGTAGGTAAAAGTGTTGATATCGTAACATTTTACAGAGCTATATTCAAAAATTAATTTAACTACTTTATAAATGCATACAAATAAAGACATCAAAATGTAGTTAATAAATCAAATTTTAATATTGCATGAATATTAACTTCTTAAATTCAAAGTAAATATTTAAAGAAATGCACAGTTTCTGCTTGTATGTGTAATATGTGACATTTATTAACTCTGACTTGACCAATTTAAATTTTTCATCACCCCTCTTTGATGTCTCGAGTTTAACATAAATTACACATTTATCATATACATATTGTTAAGTTATAGTCTAATACTTATAGCATTCAATCTTTGCCAAATTTCGTGTTAATGCACTTACTGTATTAAAAGTTATAGTATGTGTGCTTTAATGGTTACGAGGTCGGTCATTTTGACTGAGCCTTGCTAGAGAGAGTTAATGGGTAGTATATTATGCACACAGCTGAATATTACAATAGAAAATATGGAAGGGTATAAGATAAATACTAACAAAAAGTTGTTTACTAAATATGTTAGATAGTAGACTATAAGAATAGACTTTTATTTTAGAAAAATAAAGATACCCATGGTAACTTGTATTGTCAAATGACCAAACTGCTGTTTCAAAACTAGAGTACTATAAAAGTCTTCTGGTATCTATGCTAGGACTTCTAGAAGATATTTATTAAGCAAGGCACCAGTGCTTTCAAACCCTATTCATCCAAGTACTGGCAAACTTTTTGTAAACATCTTAAAAAATCTGTATGGCTAATACTATAGTATATGACCTGTAGATATGAAGTACGCAGAGCTGTACAAAGGGTTGAAAAACGGTTTTTAAAGATTAAGAATTTTGGGAACCATTGGCCTAGCATACTCACACTGTGTTATAATCTAGTTAGGGCCAGAAGAAGAAATAGTCTATACAATGTTTAATGTTTATTATGTGTGTATGGCTTATAACTTTATATGAAACACATTGTTGCTTGGGAAAGAGCGAAACCTTACACTGAACACAAATATTGTAGGTACTATTACCACTATTGAGATGAATATCAGTATTTGCTAAGTTACGAAAAATAATTTTTTTTTGTGGTTTATTGTTTTATTAATTGAAACCATTTCAGATTGCTCCTTACGCATCTGTAATCATAAATGGCATATACTGGGGAGTTGGTTCACCAAAGTTGCTTACTATCCCCGATGCAAAGCATCTCCTGCAGCCAAGTTATACACCATGGTTACCCACGAGTGTTGGTACCCCTGCTCTTCCACACCGCCTTCTGGCCATCTGTGACATTAGTGCTGACCCAGGTGGCTCTATCGAATTTATGACTGACTGCACAACGATTGACACTCCATTCTGTTTATATGATGCAGACCAGCACAAGAATAGTGAAAGGTAACTATTGAAATGTCTGTAGTAAGAAGCATCCATGCACCCACAAACTGAACTGTGTTGTATGTGTAAATGAACTGTGTTGTATGTGTAAATGAACTGTGTCGTATATGTAACTGAACTGTGTCGTATATGTAACTGAACTGTATGTGTAACTGAACTGTGTTGTATGTGTAACTGAACTGTGTCGTATGTGTAACTGAACTGTGTCGTATGTGTAACTGAACTGTGTCGTATGTATAACTGAACTGTGTCGTATGTGTAACTGAACTGTGTCGTACGTGTAACTGTAATTGTGTCGTATGTGTAACTGAACTGAGTAGCGTGTGTAACTGAACTGTGTTGTATGTGTAATGTTATTGTGCACTGAAATACCAAGAATACCAAACATTCTACCCATGCACACACACAAACTGAACTGTGTCGTATGTGTAACTGAACTGTGTCATACGTGTAACTGAACTGTGTCATACATGTAACTGAACTGTGTCCTATGTGTAACTGAACTGTGTCGTATGTGTAACTGAACTGTGTCGCGTGTGTAACTGAACTGTGTCGCGTGTGTAACTGAACTGTGTCGCGTGTGTAACTGAACTGTGTCGCGTGTGTAACTGAACTGTGTCACGTGTGTAACTGAACTGTGTTGTATGTGTTACTGAACTGTGTCGTATGTGTAATTGAACTGTGTCGTATGTGTAACTGAACTGTGTCGTATGTGTAACTGAACTGTGTCGTATGTGTAACTGAACTGTGTCGTATGTGTAACTGAACTGTGTCGTATGTGTAACTGAACTGTTGTATATGTAACTGAACTGTGTCGCGTGTGTAACTGAACTGTGTCGCGTGTGTAACTGAACTGTGTCACGTGTGAAACTGAACTGTGTTGTATGTGTTACTGAAGTTCCATTATGCTTCCATAAAAGTAATACTATGTTGTTTCTTAATGTTCACAAGACTTGACATAGAGGTGAAAATTCACATACTTTATAATTAGTTAAATTCTCAGTTTATGTGCACTGTTTGTTGGGAATGCACGACATCTTGATTTTTGAGAGTTAAACCTTTCAGATTATGTAATTATAGTGATAAACACCTAAGATTGTTTTAAGCAGCTTAAACATTTCTTCACTGTTAAGTCTTAATACTTACCTGTTTTTAAATAAAACTACTTATATTGTATGACTTTCTCTTATTTAGTATAAAATATTATTTTTCCACCATAGCTTTTCTGGTCCAGGTGTTCTTGTTTGTTCAATAGACAACATGCCGACCCAGTTACCAAGAGAAGCAACCGATTTTTTTGGTGATCTTCTTTATCCATATACGTTTGACATAGTAGGTAGTTTCTTTGTAACAGTTTCATTCCAAACCCATTACATGTATTGAAAACTAAGGATATTTCAAAATTGGACAGTCGATACTCTGTTTTAACTTGTTTATTTCAAGCTTCCAACTGTTATTATAGATAATTATTTCATTTTAGGTACAAATTTACTGAATTATTGATCATACTTACCTTTATCTTACTAGCTTAAGTCTGATGCAACCAAACCACTTGAAGAACATAATTTCTCGGCTGTAGTGAAAGGAGTAAGTATTTTGATTATATATCTTTTATGCTCAGAAATGATAAGTTAATTGTATTTATCATAACCGTAAAGGTTAAAGGTTGATCTAGGCTGTCCTATCCTCTAAATTAAACTAAACCCTATAATAAAACAAAAAAACAACCTCAAAGGCAGCTCTTATCACTCAAATACTTATCAAGCATTCTATTAAATTCGCTTAAATTTACTGCATCTACAACATCTTAAGGCTACCCATTCTAAACTACTCTGTTAGAAAAATAAAGCTGTCTTAGCTGAAGATGACTCCTACCCTGCAAAAATTGATACTTGTGTTCCCTAGTCTTACTATTAAATTTGAAAAAAGATGATGCACCAAAACTATCAGTTCCGTTAAACACCTCAACCAGATCTCCTCTATCTCTTTTTTTTTTTCCAAGAGAAAACAAGTTCAGAGATCTTAACCTATCTTTGTGTGACAACCTTTCCATTGTGAGTTTTGTTAGTATAGATTTTAGTTAACCAATGTTATTTTCAATAATTCAATTCATTAAAAGGTTGCATGTAACATTAAGGTAGGCTTACCTGTTCAGTTTCAACAATAAAACATTTGTGTTCTTTAATTGCAGTTCTGTTGGAGCCAAAGTTTCTAACTCTGAATTCTGGCTTTAGTCCTTTGCTGCCATTGTGTTTATAGTATTAAATAACCGACAGGCCTAGCATACTACTGAATAATGAACAGGTCTGGCATAGTATTAAATAATGGACAGGCCTGGCATAGTATTAAATAATGGACAGGCCTGGCATACTATTAAATAATGGACAGGCCTGGCATAGTATTAAATAATGGACAGGCCTGGCATAGTATTAAATAATGAACAGGTCTGGCATAGTATTAAATAATGGACAGGTCTGGCATAGTATTAAATAATGGACAGGTCTGGCATATATTAAATAATGGACAGGCCTGGCATACTATTAAATAATGGACAGGCCTGGCATACTATTAAATAATGGACAGGCCTGGCATAGTATTAAATAATGGACAGGTCTGGCATACTATTAAATAATGGACAGGCCTGGCATACTAATAAATAATGGACAGGCCTGGCTTACTATTGAATAATGGATAGGTCTGGCATGGCCTGGTGGTTAAGATGTTCAACTTGCAATCTGCAGATTCAAATCCCTGTCAGAAAGCATGCTTACACTTTAAACTGTGGGAGTGTTGTAATGTGATGGTCAGTTACACTATTTGTTGATAAAAGAGTAGCTTACTAGAGATGGTGAATACACATTACATCATATTTAGTAATCCTATGTTTTTGTCTGTTTTAACACCGAGAGGAAAGTACTGTCCTAAACAGTTAGTTAAAGTCACTCATCTCCTAGGTAAAATATTGTTACGTCTCCGTTTGTTAATTGATTTTCCGTAACTTCGTTCCGACGAAACTTTAGCGACACAAGTCCTTACTTAATAAAACTGGTTTATTCTTTCCGAATACAACTTTACGATACACTTATTTTCAACAATCGCGCTAAAACAAACGCTGTATCAACGAACGTCAACAATACTTCTCTGACTGCAGATCAATTACTCACTGTCTACACACACACATTATTGTCCCGTCACGTTGTCACCCTCTTTTATATACCAGACTACCCTATATCTAGTAAATGCTAGAGCATTCGCCAAGGTACAGGATAGTTCTAGAAACGTGGCGTGACACTAGTCATGTGACTTCGCTGACGCAACAATATATAGGACACCCCTAGCATTGGCTAAAATGCAATACTGATGAAGTCTTGTTTAAATTTTTTGTAACTTGTATGTTTTTAGGCATCCTGTAACCAACAAATCTGTTTAATAACTGTTTAATAAACAGTTTGGTGGATAAATAATTTATAAAAATATGATTTATAGGGTTAAAGTCCAGGATTTATAGGGTTAAGAATCTGTAGTTTAAATGTTTTGTGATTTTAATAATTATTTAAAAACTGACTTTGTAAATGCATATGTATGATTAACTTTGTTGGCAAAATGAAGAGATAAAATTATTTTGTTTTCCGTGATACCCTAACAAATAAACAGTTTATATGGCAAGTTGCAGTGATGTTTAGAGAGGTAACTTAAGCATTATGACATGTTCTAGTTATAAGGGCTTTGTAGTGCACTTAAGTTTCTGATTATATTCCAAATACTCTAATTGAAAGTTACTATAAGTATTATGAAAGTTACTACAAGTGCCATGAAAGTTATTACAAGTGCCATGAAAGTTACAACAATGCCATGAAAGTTACTATAAGGACCATGAAAGTTGAAAGTGAAAGTAACAACTAAATTATTTTTTCTGAGTATATATATATATATATAAGTGACACGATTCTGGTGATACAAAAAAGGCTTTCTTTGTTTTCTTAAAAACCTCTATCCAGTCTACTGACACCTTGCAACCACTATTAATGATGTGTGATTAATTGGCCTGATGTCCAGTGTAGCTACCCAGTCTATTGACACCTTGCAGCCACTATTAATGATGTGTTATTAATTGGCCTGATGTCCAGTGTAACTACCCAGTCTAATGACACCTTGCAACCACTATTAATGATGTCTGATTAATTGGCCTGATGTCCAGTGTAACTACCCAGTCTATTGACACCTTGCAACCACTATTAATGATGTCTGATTAATTGGCC
>NW_013676128.1:0-2699 GCF_000517525.1 Limulus polyphemus
TAGCGAAAGTTAATGAGTCGGGTAAGATGTTGTCTAAGTGTTGGTTGAAAATGGTCCAGTTGACTTTCTTGAAGTTGGGATTGGTGGTGGGCTGTTGGTGTAGATTATTGGCTAGAGTCCAGTTCGGGATGCTGATTTTGAATGACAGTGGGTTGTGGTCTCCGCCAATGTTTTCGTATACTTTAAATTTAATAGTGAAGTGTACTAACGCGGGTGGATCTTAATAAGCAGAAAATAAAGGACGTTAACAGATGGATTCTAATAAGCAGAGTATGGAGAACGTTGACAGATAGACCTAAATAAGCAGAACATGAAAGACGATTAAAGAAGGATCTTAATAAAGAGAACATGGGAGACGTTGAGAGATCGCTCTTAATACGTCGAACATAAAGGACGTTGACAGATGGATCCTAATGAATAGAATATAGAGGACGTTGACAGATAGATCCTAATAAGCAGGACATAGAGGACTGTACAGATTGATCTTAATAATCAGAACATGAAAGAAATTGACAGATGGAATCTAATAAGCAGGAAATTGAGGACATTGAAAAATGGATCCTAATAAGTAGAACATAGATGACGTTGAAAGATGGATCGTATTTAGTATATCATGGAGAACGTTGACAGGTACAGGTGGATCCTAATAAGTAGAAGATAGAGGAAGTTGACAGATGAATCCTATATAAAGAGAACATAGATGACGTTAATAGATGAATTCTAATAAGAAGAACATGGAGGACATTGACCGATGGATCTGAAGAGTGGGAAAATAAATAAAAAGCAGGACATGGAGGACGTTGACAGATGGATACTAGTAAGTAGAACATGGAGGACGTTGACAGGTGGATCGTAATTAGCAGAACACAGATGACTTTGACTAATGGATCATAATAAGCAGAAAATAAAGGAGTTTGACTGATGGATTCTAATAAGTAGGATATGGTGTACGAAGAGAGAAGGATCATTATAAGCAAACACTAAGGACGATTACAGATGGATCTTAATAAGGAGAACATTGGAGACGTTGAGAGATTAATCCTAATGAGTAGAACATACAGTACGTTGACAGATTGATCTTAATAAGTAGAACATGAAGGTCGTTGTCAGATGGATTCTAATAAGCAGAACATGGAAGAGGTTGACAAGTGGATCATAATAATCAGAACATGGAGGACGTTTACAGATGGATCCTAATAAACAGAACATTGATGACGTTGACATGTGGATCCTAATAAACAGAACGTGTAGGACGTTAACAAGTGGATCCTAATAAGTAGAACATAAAGGAAGTTGAAAGATGGATCCAAAAAAAGAGAACATAGATCACGTTGAGAGATGGATTCCAGTAAGAAGAACATTGAGGACGTTGACAGATTGATCCTAATAAGCAGAATATTGAGGACGTTGAAAAATGGATCCTAATAAGTAGAACATAGATAACTGACAGAGAGATCGTAATTAGTAGAACATGGAGAACGTTGAAGATGGACCTTAATAAGCAGAACATGGTGTACGTTGAGAGATAGATCATACTAAGCAGAATATTATGGACGATTAGAGATGAATTCTAATAAGAAGAACACAAAGGACGTTGACAGATGGATCTTAATAAGCAGAACATGGAGGACGTTGGCAGATGGAACATAATAAGCAGAATGTGACGGACGTTTACGATGGATCTTAATAACTAAAACATAGAAGACGTTGACGGATTAATCCTAATAAACAGAATATAGATGACGTTGACGGATGGATCCTAATAAGCAGAAAATAAAGGATCTTTACAATTGGATTCTTATAAGCAGAACATGGAGGACATTGACAGATGGATCTTAATAGTTAGAAAATGAAAGAAGTTGACAGATTGATCCTCAAAAAGAGAATATAGATGGCGTTTATAGATAGATCCTAATAAACAGTTCATGAAGGGTGTTAACAGATGGATCCTAATTTACAGAAAATGAAGGACGTTTAGAGATGGATCCTAATAAACAGAGGGATCGTAATAAGTAGAACATTTTGAACGTTTATATATGATTCCTAATGGTCTGAGAGTTCATAGGTAATGTTTTTCCATTATGCATTTCAGCGTGAAGAACATTTTACTTGCACATGGCTTATCGACTATGTCAGAGGTTCCCTAGGATTGAGGTATAGTAGCCCCTAATTTTTAACTAGTAACCAAGTGAGTTAGTAACGCCTGCTGTCACAGCAATTTCGCTCATGTATTTAAAAAAAATAAAGGGACTGACTTTTACTTTTATAATGAGTCTGCAGGTATAGTGTGGGTGCCATCTTCCAGGGTGTAATAAACGATTTCCTGGACAAATCTTAGGTGTGAGACCCCATTAAACCTCAAGCAGCAGTTGTTCGTGTTAGGTGATTATCATCCTATTAAGTTAATGGTGCTATATCTATGGATAACGTATATTTCAATACGAATTCATTAACGTTCAGAATTATTTTTTATATAATGATTTGTTTTTCAGACACTTTTGTTGTTCGTTTTACACAGTCCTTCCTTATGGTAGCTGTAGAAGTAACTGGAGAAAATGGAGAAGCTTGGCCAGTACATTGGTTAGTCTGACCAGTTGTTCCTTACGGTAGCTGTAGAAGTAGCTGGAGAAAATGGAGAAGCTTGGCCAGTACATTGGTTAGTCTGACCAGTTGTTCCTTACGGTAGCTGTAGAAGTAGC
>NW_013676128.1:3699-17677 GCF_000517525.1 Limulus polyphemus
TACATTGGTTAGTCTGACCACAGTTGCTCCTTATGGTAGCTATAGAAGTAGCTGGAGAAAATGGAGAAGCTTGGCCAGTACATTGGTTAGTCTGACCACAGTTGTTCCTTACGGTAGCTGTAGAAGTAGCTGGAGAAAATGGAGAAGCTTGACCAGTACATTGGTTAGTCTGACCACAGTTGTTCCTTACGGTAGCTGTAGAAGTAGCTGGAGAAAATGGAGAAGCTTGGCCAGTACATTGGTTAGTCTGACCACAGTTGTTCCTTACGGTAGCTGTAGAAGTAACTGGAGAAAATGGAGAAGCTTGACCAGTACATTGATTAGTCTGTAAATCATGTTGAACCCTGCAGCTTGTACTTTATTTTATGTAAAATAATCTCAGAAGATGACCAAAAACCGATAAAATTTTCTCTTTAAACTTCAGCTGAAGTGATATATATGCGTATAGATAAATGGACTTATGGGTATTCTTATAAATTATGGTAATGGATTTCTGATTCACGTAGCGTGACTGCTCGTTTTCTTCCTTATAGGAAATGAAGATATGAGATGAAGCCTTTCTCATTACTACATGTTATCAAGAACGTCTTAGACAATAAAGTTCATCTTTGAAACGGAAATGACACTCTTCTACTTTCCTATCACGTGCATCTGTTTAAACGAAAATGTAACTGTCACGTACATCTGTGTAAACGAAAATATAAGTTTGAACAGAACTTGGAGAATGACACTTTTCAGGGATTGAGATACTCACACCTCCTCTGAACCTTCAGAAAATCCTGACTCTCTTTTAGCAATGACTATAGTAACATGTTTTGCTGTCTTATTATTTCAACTAATTGGTTGTCACGGGAACAACCAAAACTCGACTAATATGAGCAAAACTGAGAAACAATTTCAAGCAGATATAGTAAGCATTTTTGTTATAAACTCGGAACTACCCGTAAGTTTAGAAATTATTAGGCCTGCTTTAGAACTTGCAACGACTCAAATCAATGAGAAATATTCTAATATCAACTTCAATATTGTCTTTCGCGATGGCGCTTCTTCTTGCAAAGCAAATGTTGCGGGTGCATACGCCGCAGAGGAATATTTCTTGAGAAGAGTTACTGCATTCGTCGGTCCAGCTTGCACACTAGCCCTTGATCCCGTTGGGCGGATGGCATCCTACTGGAATATTCCAATTTACACTGCAGGGGGCATTGATACTACAGTTTCCGATAAATCCATTTTTACCACTCTGACTAGACTTTCTTTCTCTTTGGAAGGAGCGGCTAACTTTATTTTAGAGATACTAAAAGAATTCAACTGGCATCATATCGCTATTATTGTAGACGAGACCAACCTGCAAAAGGTTCTCATGAAGAGAAGCTTGGTGGAGATCTTCAAGGACATAAATGATTATGAAATTTTTTATTCGTTAAAAGAATTTTCGCAGAAATCATTTATTGATGCTAACTTTACAAAGCTGCTGACAGAAGCCAGTAAAGAAGCCAGAGGTAATTGTTTACTTTGGTATTTCATTAATTGGGATACTCTAACAATGCTTTGAGGTGGAATGCGTAATCTTGAATAAATAAATTGTTTGATTATATATTAACGTTTTTAATATTATAAATAATAAAAGCATGTAAAGAAAGCTTAGGTTTTAACAAGACGTAATTCTAATCTCTGAAAACAAAGATTTGAAATAAAAATATCATTATATCATTAGAATTACTTTTCAGTATGAGAGAAGACATTGTTAGAATGTTTTTAGTATCAGTAAAAACTATATTCCGAAATGATTAGCATAAAATAATAAACGAAGCCACACAGTAAATAGTATTAAATATACAAGTGTTCCTTACTTTAATATTTGATCCGCAAACAGCATCAATTTCAAATCGCTAAACTTATGTTATTTGAATTATCATATTTATATCAAAAATATTTAACGGGCTTTGTATTTAAGAATTTACTTTAAGTCCAACATGTAAAAATACAGTGGAAATGTCTCAATAATTATAATTACAAACACCTGTCCACCTAATGTTATTATTAAGGATGGTGAAATTTCACTAGTGTCTAAGCTGTATGTTGGATAAAAATGGCAGCAGCGGCGTAATAACTATTTACTTCCTGGATAAATCGCGTGTTTTAACGTGTTTAGTACAGTGATATTTTACGAAAAGAATTTCTGATAAAAATTGTTGCTAACGTGCCTATAACACTAACCGTTACGATTTCGCAAAGACACTATTCCGAACCATCCTTTAGTAAAATAAACGGGCATTAACTACGTAAATAAACGGACATTGTCTGCGTAAATACACGGACATTGACTACGTAAGTACACGGACATTGACGTACGTTAATAAACGTACATTGACCACGTTAATAAACTGACATTGTCTGCGTACATAAACGGACATTGACGTACGTTAATAAACGGACATTAACTATGTAAATACACGAACATTGACTACGTTAATAAACGGACATTGCCTACGTAAATAAACGGACATTGACTATGTAAATACACGGACATTGACTACGTAAATAAACGGACATTGACCATGTAAATAAACGGACATTGCCTACGTAAATACACGGACATTGATGTACGTTAATAAACGTACATTGACTACGTTAATAAACGGACATTGCCTAAGTAAATACACGGACATTGATGTACGTTAATAAACATACATTGACTACGTTAATAAACGGACATTGCCTAAGTAAATACACGGACATTGATGTACGTTAATAAACGTACATTGACTACGTTAATAAACGGACATTGCCTACGTAAATAAACGGACATTGCCTACGTAAATACACGGACATTGACTACGTAAATAAACGGACATTGACTACGTTAATAAACGTACATTGACTACGTTAATAAACGGACATTGTATGCGTAAATAAACGGACATTGACGTACGTTAATAAACGGACATTGTCTACGTAAATAAATGGACACTGACTACGTAAATGGATATTGGCTACAAAAATAAATAGACAATGACTATGTTAAGTTTTGTTTAAGCTTCCTTGTAGCTCACAGTTAAGTATGAGAGCTTGTGACTCTAAAAAAATCGAGTATTGATAGTTTCGGTGGGTAAATCACAGATAGCCCATTGTATAGCTTGGCGCTCAACAACAAATAAACAAACACAAATCATTAAATAATTTAAATGAGCATTCAGCATGTTAAATTGTGTTTCTCATGACAACAATTTCGTTGTAGAAAGAGAAACATTTCTATTAAAACACCAGCAGTATTATAAACATCTAATAAGAACGCTTTTTAATTTAATTTACACTCTGACACCCTACGTTATTACATGTAACTTCTTTTATTACAAGGTCTTCAGCACCTGATAGTCGACAATAAACGTATCATTTAAATACTTTTTTTTACACTTGATAATTGTATCATGTAGAAAACTTTAGCTAAATTTCCTCTACACTGTTATACTTGGCTTTCATTAAGAGTAAAATGTAGACACTTATTTAAAAGTTTAATGTTAATCATAAGTTCAAGTTAATTTAGATAAAATATTATGAACACAAAAAAAAGAAACTTTACAAAAGTATTGTAAAGTTAAACTATTGTCTTCATGATAATTTTACATTGTACTATATGTACGTCTGAAACGTTCCTATGATCACACCGAAATCTCACAAATGAACTTTATTGACCGTAATAAAACTTACGTAAAAGGATTTTAAAGTTTAGCGTTTCGTAATTATGTATGCCCACCTGTTGAACTTATCCGTGCAGAGTGACAGCCGGCGATCCGCGTGGTTCGTGTATCAAAGAAATGATGACTACGATGTAACTCCAGAAACACTTTCTCTCCCTCACTTTGAAAAACCTTTTTTTTTCTTAATATTTAAGTAAGGCAAAAGACGTGTAAGCTCCTGAAACATTATTTGGATGCCATATTTCTGCTCCACTGTGTAATTATACTTTGGAACAGACGTGTTTAAATGTGTAAGTTTCACATTAATTTTTTAACAAATCGGATGTTGAAATTTTCCTTATTAAAGCTGTTCATGAAACTTTGTTTTATCGTTTATATTGGTACCTACTGGTGGATAAGTCGGTGTTGTTTATCGTTTATATTGGTACCTACTGGTGGATAAGTCGCTGTGGACCGTCGTTTTGGTTTTGGTTGGTACCTATTAGAAGATAAGTCGGTGTTGACCATCCTTTTGCTTGATACCTACTGATGGATAAATCGTTGTTGACCATCCTTTTGCTTGACACGTACTGGTGGATAAGTCGTTGTTGACCATCCTTTTGCTTGATACCTACTGGCGCATAAATCGTTGTTGACCATCCTTTTGCTTGATACCTACTGGCGGATAAATCGTTGTTGACCATATTTTTGCTTGATACCTACTGGCGAATAAATCGTTGCTGACCATCCTTTTGATTGATACGTACTGGTGGATAAGTCGTTGTTGACCATTCTTTTGCTTGATACGTACTGGTGGATAAGTCGTTGTTGACCATCCTTTTGCTTGATACGTACTGGTGGATAAATCGTTGTTACCATCTTTTTCCTTGATACCTACTGGTGGATAAATTGTTGTTGACAATCCTTTTGGTTGATAACTACTGTTGGACCAGTCCTGTGTGCTTGGATGATAATACCGTTTCCACGAGTTTCCATTTTTATGTGTGTTTTTGTTTTTAATATTTTAACATTGTTTAAATATATACTACTGTATATAATGATCCTAACTTGAAGTGTTCGTATTATTTCACTCAACCCTCTTTAAACAAGTTATCCAGAAACAATTTTGGAGCAGATGATTTGATTGGAGTAAGCATGCTCTTATGGTAGGAGGACGTTTGAAGAGTTCATTGTTCTCCTGAAATCTTGAGGAGAGTTTTTTCAACGTTAGTATTTGTTAGTAATCCGTAATGGAGTCTTGCTTTCCATGTCGATAGAAAAGATTACCATGCATTGTACAACGTTAGTTGTAAGATCAACAATGATAAACCACCAACTGACATATAAAACCTTTATTTCTTAAAGTTGTCCAAGGAAAAGAAAGTCAAGGATACAGTAAAAAAAACTGAACAATAAACTAGTCTTAAAAACTCGCCCCAACTTATGAATTATGTTTAATAAGGTCAAATCACCTGCTCCATAACTTTTACTGTGTGGTATGGATCCATTGAACGATTTTATTTTAATACACACCGACCGACCTCATCTAGTGACACTCAAATATCATAACATCAACAATATTGATACTAATACATCGACAGAAAGTATCACTTCATGAAAAAGAAAATAAGATGGTCCCAATGAGGAGAATAAAATAGAGGAAGCTTTTGTCACCTAAGAACGAATAGCAAGAAAAGGTTTGGTCAACATCTTAGATCAATTCATTTGTAGCTGGACAACCGTTTAACTATGACTCATCTGTACCTTAACAAAGTTGTGGACATGAACAGTTATAAGTTGAGTACTTTAAAGCTCAACTCATTTGTAGTAGAACAAAAGTCTAGCTATAATTCATCTATAACTTAACAAAGTTGTGGACATGAACAGTTATAATTTGAGAACTTTAAAGCTCAACTCATTTGTAATAGAACAACCGTCTAACTATGACTCATCTATAACTTAACAAATTTGTGGACATGAACAGTTATAAATTGAGAACTTTAAAGATCAGCTCATTTGTAGTTGAACAACCGTCTAAGTATGACTCATATATACCTTAACAAAGTTGTGGACGTGTACCTTAGATCAGCTCATTAGTAGTTGAACAACCGTCTAACTATCACTCATCTATAATTTAACAAAGTGTGGACATGAACAGTTATAAGTTGAGAACTTCAAAGATCAACTCATTTGTAGTTGAATAACCGTCTAATTATGACTCATCTATAACTTAACAAATTTGTGGACATGAACAGTTATAAATTGAGAACTTTAAAGATCAGCTCATTTGTAGTTGAACAACTGTTTAATATAACTCATCTATAAATTAACAAAGTTGTGGTCGTTTACCTTAGATCAGCTCATTTGTAGTACAAGAACTGTCTAAGTATGACTAAATCTATGACTTAACAAAGTTGTGGTCGTGTACCTTAGATCAGCACATTTGTAGTACAACTGTTTACTATGGCTCAATCTATAACTTATCAAAGTTGTGGACGTTTACCTTAGATCAGCTCATTTGTAGTACAACAACTGTTTAACTATGACTCATCTATAAATTAACAAAGTTGTGGTCGTTTACCTTAGATCAGCTCATTTGTAGTACAAGAACTGTCTAAGTATGACTAAATCTATGACTTAACAAAGTTGTGGACGTGTACCTTAGATCTGCACATTTGTAGTACAACTGTTTACTATGGCTCAATCTATAACTTATCAAAGTTGTGGACGTGTACCTAAGAGCAGCACATTTGTAGTACAACAACTGTCTAGCTATGACTCATGTATAACTTAACAAAGGTGTTTACGTGTACAGTTTTAAGTTGAGAATTTTAAAATCTGTCAACGTTCTTTGTATACTGTCAATAATTTCAGTTTTCACTAGTAATTTTCAGATAAAGTTACCTGAACTTACATTTTATTCAGTGGTGTTTGATTAATCTCTTGCAAACAATCTCTGTGTTATGTTTATAACATTTGTATTGATTAATTTAAAGTTAGGCATTAAAAACAAATGTATTGGACAAAGTAAGAGTTTGTTAGTTTAAAGTTTCGCCAGCTTTGTACATTCATCACCTTAATACTGAAACAATATTAAAACTGGCATTTTAAAGATTTATTTTAAAAAATTAGTTTGACGACGGTTAAATCAAAGACTGTAGAAAGTCTTCGACCATATCAAGTACAAAACTGTGATTTCATGTTGCTCAAGTAAACATTAAACTAGACACAGGCTCGAAATAAATTAAACAATTTGAAATTGCATAAAATGAAAATAACACACATGAATATATATTAAAATACTGTCCAGAAAACCATACAGAATAGAAATACAGATAACTAGGACTAACAATAAAATTTTACATGTATAACACGTGGCCGAAACAGATAACTAGGAATAACTATATTACTTTGACATGTATAACACGTGACCGAAACAGATAACTAGGAACAGCCATGTTACTTCGACATGTATAACACGTGACCGAAACAGATAACAAGGAATAACTATGTAGCTTTGACATGTATAACACGTGACAGAAAAAAGATAATTAGGACTAACTACGTTACTTTGAGATGTATAAGACGTGACAGAAACATATATCTAGGAATAACTATATTACTTTAACATATATAACACGTGGCCGAAACAGATAACTAGGAATAACTATATTACTTTGGCATGTACAACACGTGACCGAAGCAGATAACAAGGAATAACTATGTAGCTTTGACATGTATAACACGTGACCGAAAAAGATAACTAGAAATAATTATGTTACATTGACATGTATAACACGTGATCGAAACAAATATCTACGAATAACTATGTTACTTTGAGATGTATAAGACGTGACAGAAACATATATCTAGGAATAACTATGTTACTTTGACATATTTAACACGTGACCGAAACAGATATCTCGGAATAACCATGTTTCCATGGCATACATTACTTGTGACCTAAACTGATTCTTCGGAAGAACTATCTTACTTTGACATGTATAACACGCGACAGAAACAGATTATCAGGAAATTACTATATTACTTTGACATGTATAACATGTGGCCGAAACAGATAACCAGGAATAACTATGTTATTTTGGCGTACATAACACGTGACCGAAACAGATATCTAGTAATAACTATGTTACTTTTTTCATGTATAACACGTAGTCAAAACAGATATCTAGGAATAACCATAATTCTTTGACAGGTGTGACACGTGGACGAAACAGATATCTAGCAATAACTATGTTACTTTGACAGGTATAAAAAGTGGCCTAAACAGATATATATGATCACATATATTACTTGGACATGTATAACAAGTGATCGAAACAGATATCTAGAAAAAATCATGTTTCTTTGACATGTATAACACGTGGCCGAAACAGATATCTAGCAATAACTAAGCTACTTTGACGACTACAACACATGACCGGAACAGAAATCTATGAATAACTATGTTGCTTTGACATGTATAACAAATGGCCGAAACAGATAACTAGCTATAACTATGCTACTTTGAAATGTATGGCACGTGACCGAAACATATAACAATGACAAGTATGTTACTTTGACATGTATAACACGTGCCATAAACATATATCTACGAATAACTACGTTACTTTGACATGTATAACAAATAGCCGAAACAGATAACTAGGTATAACTATGCTACTTTGAAATGTATAACACGTGACCGAAACAGATAATTAGGAATAACTATGTTACTTTGACATGCATAACACGTGAACGAAACAGATAATTAGGAATAACTATGTTACTTTGACATGTATAACACGTTAACGAAACAGATATCTAAGAATACCTATTTTACTTTGAAATAAATAGCACGTGACCGATACAGATAACTAGGAATACCTATGTTACATTGACATGTATAACACGTGACATATACATGTATCCAGGAATAACTACGTTACTTTGACATGTATAACAAATGGCCGAAACAGATAACTAGGTATAACTATGCTACTTTGAAATGTATAACACGTGACCGAAACAAATAATTAGGAATAACTATGTTACTTTGACATGCATAACACGTGAACGAAACAGATAATTAGGAATAGCTATGCTACTTTGACATGTATAACACGTTAACGAAACAGTTATCAACGAATAACTATGTTACTTTGAGATGTAAAAAACGTGACTGAAACAGATATCTAGGAATAACTATGTTACTTTGACAAATATAACACGTGACAGAATCAGATATATAGGAATAACTATGTTACTTTGACATGTATAACAAATGGTCGAAACAGATATCTAGTAATAACGATGTTACTTTTACATGTATAAAAAGTGACCGAATAAGATATATAGGAATAACTATGTTACTTTGACTCGTATAACACGTGGCCTAAACAGATATATAAGATAAACCAAATTACTTGTCCATGTATAACAAGTGGCCGAAACAGATATCTAGGAATACCCATGTTTCTTTGACATGTATAACACGTGGCTGAAACAGTTATCTTGCAATAACTATGTTTCTTTAACATGTACAACACGTGACCGAAACCGATATTTAAGAGTAATTATGGTACTCTGACATATGTAAAAAGTGGCCGAAACAGATATCTAGGAATAACTATGTTACTTTGACATCTAGAACACATGACCGAAACAGAAATCTACGAATAACTACGTTGCTTTGACATGTATAATACGTGAAAAAAACAGATATCTAGGAATAACTATGTTACTTTGACAAATATAACACGTGACAGAATCAGATATATAGGAATAACTATGTTACTTTGACATGTATAACAAATGGTCGAAACAGATATCTAGTAATAACGATGTTACTTTTACATGTATAAAAAGTGGCCGAAGCAGATATATAGGAATAACTATGTTACTTTGACTCGTATAACACGTTGCCCATTTCAATGTAACATAGTTATTCCTAGATATCTGTTTCAGTTAGAAGTGGCCTTAACATATATTTGGAAATAACTATGTTACTTTGACTTGTATAACACGTGACCGAATTAGATATCTCGGAATAACCATGTTTCTTTGACATACATTACTTGTGACCTAAACTGATTGTTAGGAAGAATTATCTTACTTTGACATGTATAACACGTGACAGAAACAGATATCTAGGAATAATTATGTTACGTTGGAATGTATAAGTGCCCTTAACAGATATTTGGGAATAACTATGTTACTCTGACTTGTATAACACGTTGCCGAAACGGATATCTAGGAATAACTTTGTTACTTTGACACATTTAACACGTGACCGAATTAGATATCTTTGAATAACTAAATTACTTGGACATGTATATCACGTGGTCGAAACAGATATCTAGTAATAACTATCTTACTTTGACATGTATAACACGCGACAGAAACGGATATCGAGGAATGACTATCTTACTTCGACATGTATAACATGTGACAGAAACAGATATCTAGGAATAACTATTTTACTTTGAGATAAATAGCACATGACCGATACAGATAACTAGGAATAGCTTTGTTACATTGACATGTATAACACGTGACAAAAAACAGATAACTAGGAATAACTATGTTACTTTGAAATGTATTATAAGTTGCCAAAAAAGGATTAGGAATAACTATGTTACTTTGACATATATAAGAAGTGAATTAAATAGATATATATGATCAAATATATTACATGGACATGTATAATAGGGGCCAAACAGATATCTAGGAATAACTATGTTTTTTTGACATGTATAACACGTAGCCGAAACAGATATCTAGCAATATCTATGTTACTTTGACAACTACAACACATGACCGAAACAGAAATTTATGAATAATTATTTTGCTTTGGCATGTATAACACATGACAGAAACAGATATCTAGGAATAACCATTGTTCTTTGACATGTGTGACACGTGGACGAAACAGATATCTAGCAATAACTATGTTACTTTGACATGTGTAAAAAGTGGCCTAAACATATATTTGGGAATAATTATGTTACTTTCACATATCTAACAAGCGGCTGAAATAGATATATAGGAATAAATATGTTAGTTTGATATGTGTAACACGTGACCGAAACAGATAACTAGAAATAACTATGCTATTTTGACATACATCACATGTGACCAAAACAAATATCTCGGAATAACCATGTTTCTTTGACATGTAAAATACGTGGCCAAAACAGATATCGAAGAATAACTTTGTTACTTTGATATGTATAACACGGGACAGAAACATATATCTAGGAATAACTATGTTACTTTGACATGTGTAAGAAGTGGCCTAAAGATATATTTGGGTTATAACTATGTTATTTTGGTACGTCTATCAAGCGGCTGAAACAGATATATAAGAATAACTATGTTACTTTGAGATGTGTAACTAGGCGCCAAAACAGATAACTAGGAATAACTAAGTTACTTTGATATGTATAACACGTGACAGAAACAGAAATTTATGAATAATTATGTTACTTTGAAATGTATAACACGTGAGAGAAACAGATATTTAGGAATAACTATGTTACTTTGACATGTATTACAAGTTGCCGAAAAAGGATTAGGAATAACTATGGTACATTGAGAAGTATAACACGTGACAGAAACAGATATATAGGAATAACTATGTTACTTTGACATGCATTACTTGTGACCGAAAGTGATTCATAGGAATAACTATGCTACTTTGACATATATAACACGTGACAGAAGCAGATATCAGGAATTACCATATTACTTGGACATGTTTAACATGTGGCCGAAACAGATAACCAGAAATAACCATGTTATTGTAACGTACATAACACGTGACCTAAACAGATTTCTAGGAATAACTATGTTACTTTTTTCATGTATAACACGTGGTCGGAATAGATATCTAGTAATAACGATGTTACTTTTACATGTGTAACACGTGACCAAAACAGATATCTTGGAATAACTATGTTACCTTGACATGCACTACTTGTGCCCGAAACTGATTCTTAGGAATATCTATGCTAATTTGACATGTATAAAACGTGACAGAAATTACTATATTACTTGGACATGTATAACATGTGGCCTAAACATATATTTGGGAATAACTATGTCACTTTGACATGTCTAAGAAGCGGCTGAAACAGATAGATAGGAATAACTATGTTACTTTGACATGTGTAACACGTGACCGAAACAGATAACTAGAAATAACTATTTGATTTTGACATACATAACACGTGACCGAAACAGATATCTCGGAATAATCATGTTTCTTTGACATGTAAAATACGTGAAAGAAAGAGATATCTAGCAATAACTGTTTTACTTTGACATATATAATAAGTGGCCTAAACCGATATATAGGATCAATTGTATTTCTTGGACATGTATAACTTGTGACCGAAAAAATATCTAGGAATAACTATGCTACTTTGATAAGTATAAGAACTGGCTGAAACATTTAAATACTAATTACTATATTACTTTCACATATATAACTAGGGGCCGAAACAGATAACTAGGAATAACTATGTTACTTTGACATGTATAACATGTGGCCGAAACAGATATAGAGGAATAACTATGTTACTTTAACTTGTATAACACGTTACCGAAACATATATCTGGGAGTAACTCGTTACTTTGATATGTATAATACGTGAAAGAAACAGATATCTAGGAATAACTATATTATTTTGACATGTATAACTTTGAGAAATGGAACAAGTGACAGAAATAGAGAACTAGGAATAACTATGTTTCTTTGACATGTGTAACACGTAGCCGAAACAGATATTTAGTAATAACTATGTTACTGTCACATGTATAATACGTGACCGAAACCAGTATCTAGGAATAAATATTCTCAGAAATATAGAGTATTTTTTTTTGTGCTAAAAACGTCTGAAATAAATACGTCATAAAAGTTACTCACATTTTTTTTTTAAATGCTTACAACCAAATATTCCTTGAAGTGATTCCTTCGCTGGAAACGAATAAAGTAAAATGAAGTCATGTTGTATCATAAACTAAAATCAAGTCAAGGTGTATAATAAACTGAAATGAAGTCATGGTGTATAATAAACTAAAATAAAGTCATGGTGTATAATAAACTAAAATCAAGTCATTACATAATGACTTGATTTTAGTTTATTATACACCATGACTTTATTTTAGTTTATTATACAACATGACTTCGTTTTAGTTTATTATACACCTTGACTTCATTTTGGTTTATTATACACAATGACTTCATTTGAGTTTATTATACATGATGTATAATAAACTAAAATAAAGTCACGGTGTATAATAAACTAAAATGAAGTTATGTTGTATAATAAGCTAAAATGAAGTCATCTTGTATAATAAACCAGAATGAAGTCATGATGTATAATAAACAAAAATGAAGTCATGTTATGTAATAAACTTAAATGAAGTCATGGTGAATAATAAACTAAACTGAAGTCATGGTGTACAATAAACTAAAATAGAGTCATGGTGTATAATAAACTAAAATTAAGTCATGGTGAACAATAAACTAAAATCAAGTCTTGGTGTATAATAAACTAAAATGAAGTCATGTTGTATAATAAACCAGAATGAAGTCATGGTGTATAATAAACTAAAATAAAGTCATGGTGTATAATAAACTAAAATGAAGTCATTACATAATGACTTGATTTTAGTTTATTATACACCATGACTTTATTTTAGTTTATTATACAACATGACTTCGTTTTAGTTTATTATACACCTTGACTTCATTTTGGTTTATTATACACAATGACTTCATTTGAGTTTATTATACATGTTATACACCATGACTTGATTTTAGTTTATTATACACCATGATTTCATTTTAGTTTATGATACACAATGACTTAATTTTAGTTTATTATACGCCTTGACTTCATTTTAGTTTATTATACACAATGACTTCATTTTAGTTTATTATACACCATGATTTCATTTTAGCTTATTATACAACATAACTTCATTTTAGACTTCATTTTAGTTTCTATACACAGTGACTTCATTTTAGTTTATTATACACCATGACTTCATTTTAGTTTATTATTCACCATGACTTCATTTTAGTTTATTGTACACCATGCCATGACTTTATTTTAGTTTATTATACACCATGACTTCATTCTGGTTTATTACACAACATGACTTCATTTTAGTTTACCATTGTGTATAATAAACTAAAATGAAGTCACGGTGTATAATAAACTAAAATGAAGTCATTGTGTATAATAAACTAAAATGAAGTCATATTGTATAATAAACCAGAATGAAGTCAT
>NW_013676129.1:0-6281 GCF_000517525.1 Limulus polyphemus
TATGTAACCAAGTCATCTACACTGATTGTTCTTGTACTTTATTTTAATTAAAGTTTTTAATACCCACACCAGCCGTCTCTGCTATACAAATCAAACGATCTTCCTGTCGAGAAATATTGAAACAGGTAAAGGTTCAAACAGATAGAGAGTAGAGTGAACAGAAATCCACAACCTATCTGTCGTCTGTTGCTGTATGTGGGCTCATTAGTGGTTAGTTACATATAGTAGATGACTTGGTTACATAGAGTTTTTTCTCCGAAGAAAGAGTGCAGTCAAATCCCGGGGGGATGAGAAGAAGACAGTAAAGTTATTGAATGGTGAAGAAGAAAATGTTGGAGAAGTTGCAGAAGACAACCTTCAGAATCTAGGTCCTAGGTGGTTGTTTCTGTTGCTGTCATCAGTGGAATAGTACTTTGATCTATGGATTGTTCCGGTGAATGGAAAAACTCAATCTTTTGCCTTACTGGACCTGTTCATTCCCAGATCACCACTTTCGTTTCGTAAAAGAAGTAGAAATTAAAAAAGAGCAAATTTATAAATGCAAGATCCTGGTTAAAACCACCAATACCTACAGTTTGTTTCTTTGGGGAAACACAGAAGAAAAAAAAGCCAGATAAAGAACCAACCGTATCTTAGTAATGAATGAGACGATGTAAACTAGATGTACTTTCTTAGTGTCCCCAAAAGTGTTCTGTTTCAAGAGTAAATAAAACCAAAATTAAGAGTACCAAATACTATTATTTCTTGCTTTTGTAGTTAATATGCCATGCTGTGTTGTAGCTTACAGAGTGCATGATTATTCTCGTGATTCATGGCATGCGCATGTTTTACTGACGTCACGACAGTACAAACTGCAACGTTAAACATCCTTTATGTGACGTCATTTTAGTGTTTACTGCCTGATTGACAGATAACACACTACTGTATAGTGGTGCGAGTGATTAAAACAGGTGACCCTCCAGGCGGCCTTCGGTTTCTTTTCGGGGAAATACAATCTCCATAATTTGTGTGATTGTCTAGTGGGTTGTTAGAGTGTATTCAATGTAAATACTTTAAATCAATGCTAATGTTTCAATCAATCTCGTTTTGTAACCGAATGTTTCAAAGTTATCCATTAAGTTCACTGTCATAATTCATATTATTTACAAATGATACACATCTGATGAATCTCTCTCTTGGAACACGTGGTCGAGTTAAGACTAACTTTTAAAATTGCGTCTTTATCTAACTCAATGTACTCGAGGGCTGTCTGCGTTAGCCATCCCTAATTTAGCAGTTATATAATAGAGGGAAGGCAACTTGTCAACATCACCCAACTCTTTGGCTACTTTTTACCAACGAATAGTGGAATTGAACATACATTATAACGGCTGAAAGGACGACGGTGACAGTTCAAACTACAGCTTTAAGTTGAATTACAATTGATGAGACAATAATATGGTCTTTTCCATTATTGTTATGTAGTTAGGGCGACATCTAGTGAGGAATTTAAACAACATAGTTTCATAAAAACTTTGAAGAAAGAAATTTGTTTTCATACATTCATATTTTAATAAATAATGCAAATAAAGGAAAAAAAATCAAACATCTTTTACACAATTACTAGCAATACAAACATCTTTCGAATGTGAAGTTTACAGTAGAGTTGGAATGATATTATGTTTAAAAATACTGTTTTTATTCATCCACGTCCATATCCTATTATACTTCTATAGATTAATTTTCATACGTTTAGCTGGTCTGTACACAGTATTTGAGTGTATTTTTATGTGTACACTGCTGCATTTTTACACAAAATTTTTATGTTGTGTCATATAATATGAGTAAGGTCCAGTCCCACAAACTATAACGAACAACTTAGTTTCTCGTTTAAAATTTCTACAAGCTTGAACATTTGGATGCCAGAGTTGCTGTCCTGTAAATCACTTGACCTGGAAAACAGTAATGTGCAGAGGAATAAAAGAGCAAAGACTCATTAACAAAAAAGAACAATTTTCAAGCATTGTAAGGTAGGCCTTTTTGTGTGTATGTGAGGGAGGGGTCGGGTTGTCTTTGGTACACATAGAGTAAAAACCATAGAAGCAAACAGATCACCTTTTATTCCTGTTGGTCTTAAAAACATTTTTATGATCTAAAACTAAACAGGGAATTACTCTGTATTAGCACTTAATAGAATATCAAAATTACTTTTTAACTACAAACACCTACAAGTCGCTGTATGCCATTCGTTTTAACGCTGAAACCCCCACCCCAATAATTTGCAGCAAGCAAGGTGTGGATCGGGTTAGGTCTGTCTTTTCGTATTTGTTGACAAATTTCATGACAGAGAAAAAAGGGCACTTTGAGGGCATAATGCAGGGCCTTTAATCCACCCAGTCACACCTCTGTGTACGTCATTGCTGGAAAGATCTATTCAGGACATCCTGGTTTGCACAAGCTTTGTTACGTCACTCATTCAGACTCGCCTTAGTCGTATTTTCACGTATGTTCGTGATTTCATCGGGTGATCGAAAACTGACAAAGACGAGCTGAGTAGTAAAACTTATACAGACTAGAACTCCCTTCATTTACTTCAAATTATTAATATTTTTACGTGATTTCTATATAAGTTCTATAATAAATAACGAGTTACGGTATTCTGACAACAAATAGTTTAAATACCAGACACAAGATGGCGACAAGGTGTATATCTTTTATTTTCTAATGTTTATTTGTAATTAAGCACAAAGCTATACAATGGGCTATCTGTGCTCTGCCTACCACGGGTATCGAAACCCGGATTCTAGCGTTGTAAGTCCGCAGACATACCGCTGTGCTACTGGGGAGCTATTTTCTAATGATGATGATGTTTGTTATTAAGCACAAAGCTACACAAAGGGCTATTTGTGCTCTGCCTGGTTTCCAGCGGTATAAGTCTGTAGACATACCGCTTACCACTGGGAGGCATTTTCTAATAAATAAAAGTGTTTGTTTCAATTTATTTCATTTCAGACAAACAACTCAGTAAGATGTTTTCCAAAAAATTTTAGAACTACTTTAAAAAATATTCTTAGATCTTGAACATACGACATATGTCTTTATGTTGGCTTATCTCAAACCTGTCTTGTAATAACATATATATATACGGAAAAGATGTGAAAGTACCAAGACAACGATTTTTATGATCAAAATAACGAAACTACACTAGAAAATCCTTAGAAATTAGGCCTGCAAAATTTGGTTGTGATGATTTTCTAATGTTTGGCTTGGGTAATTATTTCTGTCTACACTACTTAGAAATTTCCAAGATTAGAAATTTCAAAGATTCTACTGTGTTGAATAGTTCAAGAAATGTTAATTTACATCCGATCTTGAATCCGAAATGTACAAATTAAAAAAAAAGTTGGAAAAAAAAAACACCTGCAGTTTACACGATTTTTATTACAAATTGATTTCTGATGTTTCGTCAACTTTCGGAGTTTAAAAAGTTATTGCACTCAATTGTTTAAGTCCAGCTCTTCAGCTAATGAACTTCTTGGAGATAAACACAAACAGTTTTAATAATAGCTACGAGATGGCGCTGCTATTATCTATTTGTGAGAAGGGCGTAATCATGCAGAGTGAATCTACGTTTTTGTTCTTATTTGAGGGATTTTAAGCATATAGTAAATCATCACATTATTTTGTTCTTATTTGTCATTTTTTTATCATTATCAGATAAATTGTTCTCTGTAATTTTCTTCTGTATTATTTTTCCAAATTGAATAACGATAAAAGTTTAATACACAAGTTGAAATATAGAGGTCAGTGGCAACGTATTTTTGTTGTATGTTTTGAATTTCGCGCAAAGCTACACGAGGGCTATCTGCGCTAGCCGACCCTAATTTAGCAGTGTAAGACTAGAGGGAAGGCAGCTAGTCATCACCACCCACCGCCAACTCTTGGGCTACTTTTTTACCAACGAATAGTGGGATTGACCGTCACATTATAACGCCCCCACGGCTGAAAGGGCGAGCAGATTGCGAGTCGAGCGCCCTAACCACCTGGCCATGCCGGGCCTATTTTTGTTGTTTCTAATTATGCACAAAGCTACACAAAGGCCTATTTGTGCTCTGCCCACCGCGGGTATCGAAACCCAGTGTTGCGTCAGCGAGGTCACGTGACTAGTATTACGCCACCTCCTTCTAGAAATATCCTGTTCCTTCGTGAATTGTCGAGAGACTACTAGATTGGGGGTAGTCTTGTATAAATAAGACCGGCCACGAAGCGACGGGCAGGTAATGAGTAATTGAACTGCAGTCAAAGAGTGTGTAATTGAACTGAGTATTGTTGAAGTTGAGCACGTGAGACGTTCGTTGTTATAGCGTTTGTTATAGCGCGACTGTTGAAATTAAGTGTATCGCAATATTATATTCAGAAATAATAAACCAGTTTTATTTAAGAAAGGACTTGTGTCGCTAAAGTTTCTAGTTTCTAGCAGTATAAGTCCGCAGACATACCACTGTGCCAGTTCTTTATTTCTATACATACAGTGCTTCGGAAAAACGCTAACCATCAGGAAAACTTCGGCTCCAAATTCTCGTATTATATTACTCAAATATGTTTTAAATGAAAAACGGGAAAATTAGATGATCCCATCTCGACGACAGCTTGAATAAAACTTAGTTCTAGAAATGGCCGGAGTTGGCCTGTGGTTCGCGTGTCGGGCTACGCACGTCAGGTCCAAAGCTCTCGCCGCGACTCTTCTGAACTCGTTTCGCACTTACAGCTGTAGGTGCGTTACAAAAGTGGCAGTTGAAAACCAGACAAAGCCTTAGTGGCTCCTGTATGATCAGTAGTTTTGACCTGTCCTTTAGCCCATATGTCCAAATAAATCAGATGAAACACCATCAGTACTACTGCTATAATTATAGAAATTATTCGAGGAACATGATAGTCTGAAACAAACACTTTTAATTCGCTCTCTAAGGTAAAAATGCTGGACGTGGCTTAGTCGTTACCGTGCTTGGGCTGTAAAACCAAGGATTAACGGTTTACGGCCACATTTTGAGGCCGTGGATTCGTTTGAATAGTGACAGTAAAATCCTACATTTCAGTTGGACAAGAACAGTACAGCTGGACGTGGCTTAGTCGTTACCGTGCTTGGGCTGTAAAACCAAGGATTAACGGTTTACAGCCACATTTTGAAACCGTGGATTCGTTTGAATAGTGACAGTAAAATCCTACATTTCAGTTGGACAAGAACAGTACAAATGTTGACGGAGGGTGTTTTTGACTAGTTGTTTTCACTCTTGCCTTATCGTTTCAAATTTAGTAAGTTGCTGGTTTTGGAGCTTTACACGAAAATCCTGAGACAAAGAAAGACGTTTTTTGCAATTAAAAAACAAAATAAAAACTATCACTGCGGTGAAAAAGTCAAGTTTTCTTAATTTTGTGTATGTCTGTATAGATACTGATAACCCAGCCAGTAATGACGCACGACTGTGACGCGTAACGCGATGGTGGCGACACTCTGCGACATTCCATGTTTATCTTCTTCTGGTATGTCACTGTCACACTTTGCTCGACTATTAAGAGTTCTATAGGATGAGATTAGTCTCGCGATAAACTAACAACGTACTTGACCCTTGATTGAATGAACTGGACTTGCTGCGTTTGGTGTTTCCGTTGAGGGGTTCAATATTTATCAATCAAACAGATTATTCTGCCAGAACTTTCTTGTGTTACCTCTTCTATGTCAACGCTAAATATACCATAAAAGTACGAAACTGTTGTTTTTGTATAATTTAAACAATGATTATACTACAAAACCGTATTAAAAAAAATACTATGGCATGTACCTAATACTTTGAACCCAGCGACAAGTCTGAGGACTTAAATCGCTAAAATTCTGGTTTCGATACCCGCGGTGGGCATAACACCGATAGCCCATTTTTGTGCTTAACAACAAACAAACCTAATGCTTGGTCGTACTTATAAATACGGTTAGTACGTTATTTTAGGAGATTTGTTGAACCTAAAATATGTAAATTTAGAAATTAACTTTATTAATTATATGGTTATACTTCTCCTTTGTAATAAAGAGACTAATAGACAGTGGGTTATTTTAAACGAGCTAAATAACTTATAACGAAAACACTTCGCTAAACTGTTTCCGCCTATAAAGGACAAATTATTTCTGTGTGAATTACGTTGTGTATAACACCATTTTCTTGATCCCCTAGCTAACTGAATCTTTAGAGTGTCGCTATAACACTGTTATCCCCCGGAGGGGTGAAACTTCAGAATGTCACTAACACTTT
>NW_013676129.1:7197-16094 GCF_000517525.1 Limulus polyphemus
TCTGAATATCAATGATGAATGTTAGTGTTAAATACTATTTAACTATCCCACAAGGTGTCGATGTGTGGTAAGTAAATATAGGGAATGTACCTTTGAACTCTGGGGACAAAGTTCCTTACATGATAAGGTTATCGGAATAATCAAAATATTGGCATTATACTGTAAGTGGAATGTTGTGACACAATAAACTGGATTAGAAAACATTGTTACTTTGTTTTCGCTACTTCACCGTTTCTCGTAAACAACGTGTTTGACAAGGATACAAAGACTTTATTTCACCATCATCACGTGTCTCTCGACCTGGCAACTCCAGGCGCAACAGATACCCTTACTTGAAATATTATTTTAACATGTTACCACTGAGAAACTCATAATGGACCTGCTAAGAATAGTGCGTTAAAACGGTTCAATTGTTCACAGTGAATTGTCTTCAAAAATACTTTAATTCTTTCGCCATAGGTGGAGCTACATTTGTGAAACGAGGTCATTACGTTGTTGCGTGGGAAACCAACATAACAACACAATTTTCTATTAACGTTTGATATTCATTACAATAACTAAAATGTTTAGATAATTTTTATAAACAAGGAATATTGTTCTGATGTTGTATAGGTCTACGTTTGTGTAAGAACAGAACCGTATTCTTTCTTTTTATGGTATTGTAGGCTACGTATGTGTAACAACAGAACCGTATTATTTCTTTTTAGGAGATTGTAGGCTACGTATGTGTAACAACAGAACCGTATTCTTTCTTTTTAGGAAATTGTAGGCTACGTATGTGTAACAACAGAACCGTATTATTTCTTTTTAGGAGATTGTAGGCTACGTATGTGTAACAACAGAACCGTATTCTTTCTTTTTAGGAAATTGTAGGCTACGTATGTGTAACAACAGAACTTTATTCTTTCTTTTTAGGAGATTGTACAATATAATTTTTATACTGTTTTTTTTCTATTTTTATACTGAGTGTGTTGTCCTTATTAGTTTTTTCTTAACCAGAACTGAGAACCAGAACCTGTTTAGAATGTACGTTTTCTTACTTTATTTCAATCTAAAGACGCATAAACTATTATTTTCTAATTTTTGAAAAATAATCCTCCCCACCTCTCAGTCCCCCGGTGGGACAGCGGTAAGTTTTCGGATTTACAATGCTAAAATCAGGGGTTCGATTCCTCTCGGAGGGCACATTAAAAAGCCCGATGTGGCTTTGCTATAAGAAAACACACACACACACACCTGTCGACAGAAATTCTGTTTCTAGAAATTCAGCACTGATCATCATAGATAAATTGATTAACATATTTCAATATTTTAAAAGTTTTATCTTGTCATTTAAAATCGATAATATTTACTTCCCAAATATCATCAATAATTTTAACAATATTTACTTCCCAAATATCATCAATAATTTGTAACAATATTTACTTCATAAATATAATCAATAATTTGTAACAATATTTACTTCCTAAATATCATCAATAATTTGTAACAATATTTACTTCCTAAATATCATCAATAATTTGTAACAATATTTACTTCCTAAATATAATAAATAATTTGTAACAATATTTACTTTCTAAATATAACCAATAATTTGTAACAATATTTACTTCCTAAATATCATCAATAAATTGTAATTTATTTAAAATTTCGATTTGCCGGTAATATTCTTGAACAGTTAGTTACTAAAGTGAACTCAGAATACTTTAGAGCGCGAGGTTATATAAGTATTATCTTTTCAATTAATGAAGTGTATTTATTCCCAAATCAAAATATTAACTTCATCTAAAACTAAGCTAAAATACCAGCTCCAAGTAACATCGTGATTTTCTACTAAATTAATATACTGTTGCGTCAGCGAAGTCACATGACTAGTGTGACGCCACGTTTCTAGAACTATCTTGTTCCTTCATGAATGCCCTAGCATTTAATAGATAGGGTAGTCTGGTATATATAAGAGGGTGACAACGTGACGGAATAATGTGTGTGTAGATAGTGAGTAATTGAACTGCAGTCAGAAGTATTGTTGACGTTCGTTTGATATAGCGTTTGTTATAGAGCGACTGTTGAAAATAAGTGTATCGTAAAGTTGTATCCGGAAAGAATAAACCAGTTTATTTAAGTAAGGACTTGTGTCGCTAAAGTTTCGTCGGAACAAAATTACGGAAAGTTAATTAACGAACGGAGATGTAACAATACCAATTTCAAGGAGCATAATGTAATACTGATACTAAGGTCAGCTTCTTCTTAATTCGCCCCCCAGTGGCACAGCGGCATGTCTGCGGAGTTACAACGCTAGAAACCGGATTTCGATCCCCGTGGTGGGCAGACCACAGATAGCCCATTGTGTAGCTTTGTGCTTAACTTCAAACAAACACACAAACTTCTTAATTCAGTTAAAATAATAGCTCCAAGTAACAGATATTAAGGTCGGTTTCTTCTTAAGTTATAAATACTACCTTGTAGTAACATGGTACTAGACTAGCTTTTTTCCCAAATTAAAATTTGAGGGTACAAATATTACTTTCTTAGTTATTAAGTAACACAGAAGTTAATTTATTTTCTTCAATTAAAATTATATCTCTAAGTATCAGAGTACTAAAGTCAGTTTCTTCTTTATTTAAAATAACAGATTTGATTTGAATTTGGCGCAAAGCTACACGAGGGCTATCTGCGCTAGCCGTCCCTATTTTGGCAGGGAAAGACTAGAGGGCTACTCTTTTACCAACGAATAGTGGGATTGACCGTCACATTATAACGCACCCACGAATTAAAGGGCGAGCACGTTTGGTGGGACGGGGATTTGAACCCTCAGATTGCGAGTCGAGCACCACCTGGCAGCTCGAAGTAGCATTTACTTTGGGGTGAAAGTAACGAAGAATGTATAAAAAATATATTAATCACACTATGTCTGCTATGTCCAATACTTGAATATCTCTTTAGATGAACATGTAAGTTACTTTTTAAAAACAAACATATCGTAGTACAAAAAGTGATACAATAAGTAACTATTTGAAGTATCGTTTCTTTGTTTTCCAGTTAGCAAGGCGAGTTAGATAATAATAAAATAATTACTCTTACCAAATGAGGACATTCTCTCTTCATGAAACCCAGTAGTCTCAGGTAAAGAGATCAAGGTAAAGGCGGCAAATATATTTAAACCTTGACAACTTTTAGCTGCAACAGTACGTTACACCTATCATTTTAGACTGGGCAACCGGTTCGAATACTGGTGGCGTCATAAGGTGACGGTCAATCCCACTATTAGTTGGTAGAAGAGTAATCCAAGAGTTGTTGTTTAGCTGTCTTCCCTCTAGTCTACCACTGGTACAATCCCTGTCACACCAAACATGCTCGCCCTTTCAGCCGTGGGAGCGTTATAATGTGACGGTCAATCCCACTATTCGTTGGTAGAAGAGTAATCCAATAGTTGTTGTTTAATTGCAACAACTATAATTCTATAATTCTGTAAATTGCATCAACGGTATATAGGAGAAAATTCAGTACTATATAACAACCAAAAAAATATTCAAAGTGAAACTCGGAAATTACAACCATCACTCACAACAAAACTCAACATTATAATATTTAGTATGAAAAATAAATGAATTCACTATCGTGCCAGTAACACAAACGCAAAACAAAAATATTAAACGTTTGTCAAGAAAATACAAAAAGTTTGATTTTTAAAGGAAAATGTCTGAGGCAATAGTTACAAAACCGTTGGGGGTAATCCGTCTATCACACACAATTAAAAAAAAGACGCAGATGAAAAACAGGAAACTAGTAAGTAAAGTCAAATTGGAGTTACATACTGGGTGCAATGTTCACAACGTCCCAAAATCTACGAAACCGGTTGAGGGTGCGGTAGCGTAGTCACCCCTAAAATATATTAAAACATGTTAATCTTAGAATCATAGTTGTTATAACTGTTGTTATAAAATAAGAAAAAATAACCAAGCCGGTTCAGTAACTGAACAGTTATTAGGAAACTTACATGATGTATGTATATTAAGCTTATATAAGATAGTGGCCATTTTGTTTATTTGTTGCCCTCCAGTGGCTCAGCGGTATGTCTGTGAACTTACAACGCTAAAAACCGGGTTTCGATACCCGTAGTGGGCACGGCACAAATAGCCCATTGCGCACCTTTGTGCTTAATTATAAACAAACACTTGTTTGTTTGTTACGCGCAGAGTTACAGAATGGACTATATGTGCTGTGCCAACCACAGGTATGGAAAATGTGTTTGTTTGTTTGAAGTTAAGCACAAAGGTGCGCAATGAGCTATTTGTGCTGTGCCCACCACGTGTATCGAAACCCTGATTCTAGCTTTGCAAGTCCGCAGACATGCCGCTGTGCCACTGGTGGGCCAGTATAGAAAACCCAGTTTTTAGCATTATAAGTATTCAGACTTACCGCTGAGCCACTAGAGGGCGGGCTGGTCATGCCAATGATAATTTTTATAGCTGGAGTTTGAAGGCCTTTTGTTGTAGCTTTGCAGACAAATTACATCTGCGTAGGGCCGGGCATGGCCAGGTGGTTAGGGCGCTTGACTAGCAATCTGAGGGTCGTGGGTTCGAATCCCCGTCCCACCAAACATGCTCACCCTTTCAGCCGTGGGGGGTTATAATATGACGATCCATCCCACTATTCGTTGGTAAAAGAGTAGCCCAAGAGTTGGCGGTGAGTGGTGATGACTAGTTGCCTTCCCTCTAGTCTTTCACTGCTAAATTAAGAACGGCTAGCTAGATAGCCCTCTTGTAGCTTTGCGCGAAATTCAATACAAACAAATAAACTAAAATCACAAAGGTTTGTTTGGTATTAATCCACAGGCAGCGATAAGTTTACGGACTTGCAACGCTAAAGTCCGGTGAATAGAGTAAAGATAACCCATTGTGTAGGTTTGCTCTAAAAAAAAAAAAGACATCGTCTACGTAAATAAATGTACGTAAAATAAGTCACGTGATTAATGTCTTTCTGACGGTTCCTAGCCCTCAATACTGTTTCATACTTCTAAATGGAAGTGAATTTGTACGGTCAACATGCGAGTGGTCGTGTTTCAGTAGATTATATTATTTTTATCATAAAAGTATATTTCTAAAAGTCGTTCATCTTTAGATCGGCGCAGATCGCTCCACCACCATTCGTTTTTCAAATCCTTGACTTTTCTAAAGATGAAGTAAAAGGTCATTCGTCTGACCTTCCTGTCTTGTTGTTACCACAGATCGGTAACTTTCTTCACAGTCACGACTTCACACACCCTGGTATTGTCTCTCGTGTTCGACACAGTGTACTAGGGATCATTGCGGGCGTGTTTCGCCTTGACTGGCGACCGCAAGACGGCGCTACTGCCAAATTAGTATTATGCCATTTGAGTTGTGGGCAGGGTGCTACTAGCATAGCTGCTGGAGGTTTTCCTGATCGTTGGTCGAAGTGCAGCTGATTAAATATATAGAGATGGCACTTGAAGGGTTCCAGTCGTGACCGAAATCATACGAAACACAGGAACTAGAATTATACAGCGTTTTCTCTACCATGTTACTACTGCGGCAAGGCTAGACTATTAGGGACGCTGCTACACGAAACTGTGTAGACAACAAACAATGAATCTAGCGTGTGGGTCTTTGGCGTTTAATCTTGGTGGTTTTGGAAAACGTTCCAAATGTGGTTACATATTAATTAACAGATGTGTAGAAGTAGGTGCCGCAGTAAATCGTAAGCCTAACGTATAAGCAGTGTCTGTATCGAATAGAACCGTGGATTTTGTGAACCGTTCGTCTGTAATCATCGTCAAAAGGATATGTGACGATTTTTTTAATTTCAGTTACTCGCAGAGAAGCTTAATACGGGACCGTGACACAGTACGAAAAAACAACGCGATTGGAATGCAATAATGTTATATAAGGTTTATTTACATCCAGTAGCGCGTGTGTGTTAAAAGCGTACTTTTAATTTAATTCCAAGACGCTCGGCGGTTTGTATCAGTTAGCCAGTAATGGATCACTCGGTGAAAGCAATGAACACGCACAGAAAGGTAGCGTTTTCTCGGCTGTTTAACAGTGGAAGATTCGAGAATGATGAACTCGAGGCATTGTATAATCGTTACATCTTCAGGATGCAGCAGTCTTCAATCATTAGCGTACTAGCTTTATTTTTTATTTTAAGTATTGTGCTTGCAGTGCTACATTTTGTCTACGTTCGTACACCCACTGTTGCCAATCTGTATTTTTTAATACTTGGTATCAGTTTTCTGGGTCTGTTGATATTTTCGCATACCAAATATCTAAAAGACGGCCATCTTGTAGCCCTGTGTTACGTCATATTGTTTTTTCTTGTAACGTTTTGTGTTGTAACTCTTCCTGTCGACATAGGGCCTCACGGCTCGTGGGGAATCGGCGCGTGGGGCGGACGCCACAGTGCGGCCGATGGTGTTTGGGAAACGGTGTTCGTTGTGTTTTTGATCTACACCATGTTGCCCATTAAAACTCTCGTGGCTTTAGGCTTAGGAATTATATTGCCTGGGACGCATCTTGGAGTTAGTGCATTCTTAGCTGAGGAGTTTCCGAGTTTACGGTGGCAACAGGTAAGGAACAAACTTTGCTTTATTCTAAAAATGTTGAATTATTATAATAAAAGTATCTATGTTTGAATTTTGTGTCTCAAAACAATATCTTTTGTTTTTTGCCTTTCGTGTGAAGGCAAAACTAACAATTGGGTAAAGTTAATGCAGAAAAGATTATATGACTCGGTATGTGAACTAATTTCATTTAGTATATCACCTTTATAACACACTTATAAATATGTGTGCGTGTAATTCCCTCCCCCTTTTTCCCCAATCTGAAACTATCAAAAGACCACATTTCTACTGTTTATCAGTAATGTGTAGAGAACATTAAAGGTAGGGTTATCAGTAATGTGTAGAGAACATTAAAGGTAGGGTTACCAGTAATGTGTAGAGAACATTAATGGTAGGGTTATCAGTAATGTGTAGAGAACATTAAACGTAGGGTTATCAGTAATGTGTAGAGAACATTAAACGTAGGGTTATCAGTAATGTGTAGAGAACATTAAACGTAGGGTTATCAGTAATGTGTAGAGAACATTAAACGTAGGGTTATCAGTAATGTGTAGAGAACATTAAAGGTAGGGTTATCAGTAATGTGTAGAGAACAATAAAGGTAGGGTTATCAGTAATGTGTAGAGAACAATAAAGGTAGGGTTATCAGTAATGTGTAGAGAACATTAAACGTAGGGTTATCAGTAATATGCAGAGAACATTAAACGTAGGGTTATCAGTAATGTGTAGAGAACATTAAAGGTAGGGTTATCAGTAATGTGTAGAGAACATTAAAGGTAGGGTTATCAGTAATGTGTAGAGAACATTAAACGTAGGGTTATCAGTAATGTGTAGAGAACATTAAAGGTAGGGTTATCAGTAATGTGTAGAGAACATTAAAGGTAGGGATACGTTAACAAGTCTTGGGGGGGAGCATTAGGGGAGATTATGGGGACTGTGGTAAATATGTATAAAAAGCTTCAATTCTCCCTATTCAATCAGCTTTATATACTACTAGCTGGGGTACCCGTCCCCTGGATGGAAGTTATGTAAATTCATGATTAATAAAAGGTTATCTTAGGACATGAAAAGTTGCTTCCCTTATATGTAATTGTAAAATAAAAACACAAAAACGCAAAACTGAAAATTTGTATATATCTCCTCCCCATGGACCCACTCTACCATCACACCAATTTTCGTGAAGATTCATCCACACCCTGCGAAGTAGTTCCATGTACATGCAACAGACAGTACTATTATAACAGATTTTTTGTTGCGTATTAACATCTAATAACAGATTATCTTTTTTTTCTGTAAAGTCCTACAAGACCATGTGTTCCATTTATTTTATGAAATCATTTTGTGTTTTCTAAAAAATCGTAGCAAGTAAGGTGTGGAACCAGGTGTATCTTTTCGTAATTTGGTAATTTCTAAAGGAGAGAGAAAAAAAAGGCACTTTTTGGGGTATAAGGGCAGGAACAGTACAAGATTAACGCAAAGGCCACCTAGGGCCAGCCTATACAGGGGCCACGCCGGCCACCCAAGTAAGAAAATTATTGTTCGTAAAACTAGCAGAATAGAGGCAAGAATGAGTCATTATTATTCCGAAATATTAGCTGGGCCTAGGGCCACCCTTAACCTTAATCCGGCCCTGGGCAGGAAGGAAGGGGCTTGAGTCCACCAGCTCCACCACCCTGTGCATGTCACTGGCGTTTATCAATATTGAATACTAAAGATTGTGATAAATATATAAGTTTCTATATTGATAATTAATAATGTCAGATCAAACTATCAGTCTCACAATAAACATCTTGCTCATCACTATCGAAAATACACGGATTATAACATTTTAGGTTATACATCTTAAAAACTTTAATTTAAGAGTCGTGCTCATAACTGGTTTTATTAGTTGATATGAGCCGACAGCAACCCAGTGATTAGCGCGCAGAGCTGCAGAGTTGAGGATCCAAGGTTCACGTCTTGTTACCGCCTCAAAAAATTATACTACACACTTTGGGCCTGTGGGTGCGTTATAAGAGTGGCATTCAAATCCAACTGTTCAGTCTGACAAGAGTATCCCATGAGTTGGCGGTGGGTGGTGTTGAATAGTCTATTACTTCAACGAAATAAATCGTAAGCTGACGTTTTTTTCGGATAAATAGGATTATAAATACGTTTAATCTATGACTTGTGCTTATATGTAGGACAGTTTGATTACAACTAGTTACCACCAAAATGATAATAATAACAGCGCCATCACGCGGATTGAGTATACTCTTATATTAAATCAAAGTTAAGTTACTGAAATTGAAACAGCTGATGTTTTGGCAAACAGTAT
>NW_013676129.1:16994-18486 GCF_000517525.1 Limulus polyphemus
ATAATAAAACAGAAATATGTAATGACACCACAGTTGTGAGTTATAATAAAACAGAAATATGTAATGACACCACAGTTGTGAGTTATAATAAAACAGAAATATGTAATGACACCACAGTTGTGAGTTATAATAAAACAGAAATATGTAATGACACCACAGTTGTGAGTTATAATAAAACAGATATATGTAATAACACCACAGTTGTGAGTTATAATAAAACAGAAATATGTAATGACACCACAGTTGTGAGTTATAATAAAACAGATATATGTAATGACACCACAGTTGTGAGTTATAATAAAACAGATATATGTAATGACACCACAGTTGTGATTCTACAGTATCACTACAGCGTGGAATGAAGTTTATTTGTTTGGAATTAAGCACAAAGCTACACAATGGGCTATATGTGCTCTGCCAATCACGGGTATCGATACCCGGTTTCTAACGTTATAAGTTCGCAGACATATCGCCGTGCCACTGGGGGGGGGGCACGATGAATGAAATATTGATTTATATATATTTTTAAGGAAACCATATGATATAACAATTAATGTGCACTAAAGTTTGTTACCAACTGCGTACATAAATGTACGATAACATCTTCAATGTTCAGTTAAACCTTACTACACACGACATTTATCGAATACCTATCAAATGTTTAAAGAAGATTGTCATTAATGACAAGTTGCGTTAACAGAATATTAACACCACGTTTAAAATGTGCGGTTAATATTAATGACTTTCCTAGTGATATAAATGATTGCGTGCGAGGGCGAAATTTTCCAAATTAATTAGAAAAACGAGCGTAAAAGATGTGGGTGGTTAGAATTCGTTGTTCCACCGTAAATGATGAAGTAGGCCAAACGTTGCTAATTATTACTGAAACAGCAATCAGGCACAGCTTTAACATTGAACTGGTGTTTTCACAAATTACAGAGCAGCGTTCTCAAAATAAAGCTCAAGGACTAATTTACGGTAATTGAATACAGTTTCGGTTGTGACAAAAGGTCAGTTTTATCTAAATGGACCTATGAGAAGAGCCACGAATAAAACGTTTGAAATCGAATATCAGAGGAGATGTTCGCAAACAAACGTCGACTAACTCCAGCCCACACAAACAAGCTAAGTCAACGTAGACTAACTTCAGCCCACAAATATCGACTAGACCTGCTCTGGCTTTACAATAAGCAACATCACGACAGTGTAACTAATGCAAAGTGTACGATAACTAAATTCAACCACGAAAATCTCATGGTTTTGTATTAATTTGAGGCAAGGTAAGACACTTTGAGAAACTCCAACGAGACGATGTTTTATGAGAAGTTTATTATGGTTTAACTGGTGCCTAACTGAATGGAAGACAAGATGTTCACATATGTATTAGTAAACTGAATGGAAGACAAGCTGTTCACATATATACACCTGGAAAAAAGTTAAGCACCCCCAAATATTTTTCAGGATTGCTTATTGAAAATAAGGTTTAATTTTC
>NW_013676130.1:0-1482 GCF_000517525.1 Limulus polyphemus
AAAAAAAAAACGTTCTACACATATAGAAATAAATTAGATCTATATTAATAAATTTTGTTTCCTAATAAATTTATACCTAAATAAATGGAGAGAACACTTCGATCTAAAACTTTAAAACTGTTGAAAGAGTTTGATTGACGAAAGGAATATAGTTGTTTTTCTAGGCTTAGTAAAGATGATTTAATAAAGTTTCTTATCGATGAAACTCAAAGAAAAATATTTGCTAGATATTATGTGTTTCATTAAGATCTAGTTGTTAAACCAAAGAAACCTAGACTGAAACAAATAAAATGTGATGTATGTGGAAAATATTTTTTGATGTTTTTATTTTTGCATTTTCATTAATTGTTTTCCAAATGGAGGTAAACGAGGATTTTTAGTGTTTTAAACAATTTTCGTTTTTGTGGTATACAGTGATATAATGTGGCCTAGACCCATCACACCTTATAAATAGGGAGGCAAAAACCTAGAGGGCAGGGCAACAACAAAAATTTGATGATTGACATTTTTTTATGTTTTTTAATGGTTTGGAATTTTTTCGTCATTTTCAATGATTTGTTTTATGAACTTGTCTGTTTTTGATATTTTGCATTTTTTGAATTCGTTGACCGTTAAGCGGCGGAGAACCATCATATATACACTACCTATATTATATACAAAGAATACTTAAGAGAGAGTAGCCAACGAACACAACTATAATTGACCTCAACAAATTATCAGAAACACACAATCTGCGGTATTTAAAACGATGTATGTCAAAGGGGGATTAGTTCTTTGTCATTGGTATTGTACGTTCTTAATAATCAATAATACATCTGTTTGTTTTAGAGTCTACGAGCAAAGCCCCTTCTAGCCCCCTTATTACAACCCAGTATTATACAGAACACAACACCAATCAGGCCAAGAAGTTTTTGAAATACATAAACACACAACATCCATCTATAAACTTTACATGCGAACTGGGAGAAAACAATAACTTAGTTTTTTTATACGTCCAAGTAAACAAAATAAACAATCTTTTTGCTACGTCTGTTTACCGTAAGAAAACATTTACTGATTTATTCACTCGCTTCGACAGTTTCGTATCAGACTCCTTCAAACATAACCTGGTTCTAAGTCTTCTAAACATAGTGTTTAATATTTGTTATGATAACTTCTGTCTCAGAAATTTCAAAAATTCATAACATATTACGGAGTAATGGTTATCCTCTTAATTTCTTACACTATATCACACGGACATTTTAAACAAATAAAATAGAACCTACCAAAAAGCCACACGCTGTCATTTCTTACACTATATCACACGGACATTTTAAACAAATAAAATAGAACCTACCAAAAAGCCACACGCTGTCATTTCTTACACTATATCACACAGACATTTTAAACAAATAAAGTAGAACCTACCAAAAAGCCACACGCTGTCTCGAGGTATCCACTAGTTTTTATCACCCCTTTCATGGACAAACAAAGTTTAAAACT
>NW_013676130.1:1492-6256 GCF_000517525.1 Limulus polyphemus
AACAATCAGTCCCTTGTCTCTGTTGAACATGTTAAACTTACATAACTCTAATAGAAACAATCAGTCCCTTGTCTCTGTTGAACATGTTAAACTTACATAACTATAATGTAAACAATCAGTCCCTGGTCTCTGTTGAACATGTTAAACTTACATAACTCTAATAGAAACAATCAGTCCCTTGTCTCTGTTGAACATGTTAAACTTACATAACTATAATGTAAACAATCAGTCCCTGGTCTCTGTTGAACATGTTAAACTTACATAACTCTAATGTAAACAATCAGTTTCCTTGTCTTTTTCCACAACCTCAGTTACAATGTTACTGTAACACAAAAACTTCAATTCCTTGTCTTTATTTTATTGTTTTCTTTTGTTATTTGTGTTTTACGGTTTCATTTATGATGTAACAGGATTTTTACTTGTTTTTTTCTATAATTAGAATATCAAGGCTTTACTTATTTGTATCGTGTAGTTTTCCTTATTGTTGTTGTCTCTTTGTTTTAGGGTTTCTTTTTGTTCTGTAATTAGAATTTGAAAGCTTTTCTTATTTGTATTATAGAATCATTTATTGTTGTTGTATTTCTTACCATTACTGTAATGTTTTCTTTACAGTGTAGTGGGATTTTTCCTTATTCTTGTTGTTGTATTTCTTATCAGTATTGTAAGGTTTTCTTTACAGTGTAATGGGATTTTTCCTTATTCTTGTTGTTGTATTTCTTATCATTATTGCAAGTTATTTTTTACAGTGTCATGGGATTTTTCCTTATTCTTGTTGTTGTATTTCTTATCATTATTGTAGTATTTACTTTACAGTGTAATGGGATTTTTTCCTTATTTCTGTTGTGGTATTTCTTATCAGTATTGTTAGGTTTTCTTTACAGTGTCATGGGATTTTTCCTTATTTCTGTTGTGGTATTTCTTATCATTATTGTAAGGTTTTGTTTATTCTTGTTGCATTTCTTATCATTATTGTAAAGTTTTCTTTACAATGTAATGGGATTTTTCCTTATTGTTGTTGTTGTATTTGTTATCATTATTGTAGGGTTTTCCTTATTCTTGTTGTATTTTTACCATTATTGTAAGGTTTTCTTTACAGTGTAATGGGATTTTTCCTTATTCTTGTTGTTGTATTTTTACCATTATTGTAAGGTTTTCTTTACAGTGTAATGGGATTTTTCCTTATTCTTGTTGTTGTATTTTTACCATTATTGTAAGGTTTTCTTTACAGTGTAATGGGATTTTTGTGTTTGTGAGTTTCAATCCATACTTTCTTTTGAAGGGCAATCAGTAGGAAACTATCCAACCAAATTTTATCATCATGGAAGATGGAAAAACAACATCAGGAACTATCATCACCTGAGATATGAGCGTGACCCTCTTTCGCGAAGACCTATGTGTCCAGTCTGTGGGAAAACATTTTATAATGTTAGTAATTGTAAGCGCCATCTGGAGATTCACCTCATACTGAGGAAAAAGTTCTCCTGTCCCTTCTGTGTGAGAACATTCTCATGGAAAACCACACTCATGACTCATCTTCGTGCATTTCACAACCAGGAACCCGACCCTTCACAGTTCACTGGCACTTGAATCACTTATTTACAGCCAACCTATTTCATACTAGTCATTGTTAATTATCAGAGGATAGGTAGTTATTTATATAGAAGTTTTCTTCAAGAAATATTTATAGTTTGTGACAGAAGGTGGAGCTTCTGTTGTAGATAAAGTATGTACTTGTATTTTATCCTATCTGTAGTTTATATTCTAGCTAAAGTATATATACAAGTTTTTATAACAATTACTGTAACTCAAAATATTCATAATAACAAACTTTAAAAGATAGTTTACAGCGATATTTATGTAATAAAACCAAACGTTTCATGTAAAAACTAATATTACTGTAGATGCACAAAAAATAATGATAATCTTTTGAAAAGTAAGAACATAATAACATGTTTGGTAACAGTCTTATTTTCACAGTTACTAAAAGGCTACAAATGTTATTAATATGCCAGTTCACAAAACAAAACCTAATACTAACTAACAATAGATGTACAATATTCAATAATTAACATTAACTTGATGTACACCTGTCACTTGTGGACATAGAACTTATGATATAGAAGATGTAATCAACATTAACTTGACGTACACCTGTCACTTGTTGACAGGGAACTGATGATAAAGAAGATGTAACAACATTAACTTGATGTACACCTGTCACTTGTGGACATGGAACTTATGATAGAGAAGATGTAACCAACATTAACTTGATGTACATCTGTCACTTGTGGACATGGAACTTATGATAGAGAAGATGTAACCAACATTACCTTGATGTACATCTGTCACTTGTGGATATAGAACTCTGATAAAGAAGATGTAACAAATTAACTTGATGTACACCTGTCACTTGTGGACAGGGAACTGATGATATAGAAGATGTAACCAACATTAACTTGACGTATATCTGTCACTTGTGGACAGGGAACTGATGATATAGAAGAAGCAACCAACATTAACTGGATGTATATCTGTCACTTGTGGACAGGGAACTGATGATATACAAGATGTAACCAACATTAACTTGACGTATATCTGTCACTTGTGGACAGGGAACTGATGATATAGAAGATGTAACCAACATTAACTTGATGTGGTGAATGAAATATAAAAGGGAAGACTTATTAAATGTTTAAGTGATAATTCCATGTTTTTATTTAAAGTTTGGTAGATTGGTTGGCCTAGAGGGTCCAACAGGTACCTTGTTGTCCTTAGATTTTATGTTATGTCACATATTTTGGAATAATCCCTGAAAGACTTGTGTAGTTAACACACTAGGATGGATAAAATATAAGGTTTGGAGATTTCATGTTTTTAGTTGGTAATTAATTATCAACCATGGAATAATCCCTGAAAGACTTGTGTAGTTAACACACTAGGATGGATAAAATATAAGGTTTGGAGATTTCATGTTTTTAGTTGGTAATTAATTATCAACCAAGAGAACATTCTGTACAGTTTTTCTTTGAAAGGAAAAAAAATTCATCAAATAATATTGTCACATCCAAACATACTTACAGATATAACGATAATGTGTTATACCTGTAATAATGTGTTATGTGTTATATAACGATGTGTTATAATGAATATAGAAATGATAAAATTTGTACAGTTGTACGTTTCAACTTATGCATCGCACAATGGTTGTGTGTTGTTTGGAAGTTTACCACAGATGAGTAAACTGTTAATGTTAGTGTATCATCATGGTATTGTCCTTTGTTATGATGTGAAAGTTGTCCAGCAATATATGTGTTATTTGTGTTGAATGGGTGAAACTTAGGTTTGTGATTGATGGTATTGTCCTTTGTTATGATGTGAAAGTTGTCCAACAATATATGTGTTATTTGTGTTGAATGGGTGAAACTTAGGTTTGTGACTGGTTATATTGTCCTTTGTTATGATGTGAAAGTTGTTCAACAACATACGTGTTATTTGTGTCGAATGGGTGAAACTTAGGTTTGTGATTGATGGTATTGTCCTTTGTTATGATGTGAAAGTTGTCCAACAACATAGGTGTTATTTGTGTTGAATGGGTGAAACTTAGGTATAGGGGGAATGTGTTTATGATCAGTGGAAGTAGAAGCGAGGTTGGATGCATGTCATTGGAAGTTTTAAATTGTGTTGGGTTTTGGTGTTATAATTACTGATATCAGATGGAGAAAAGTCCTTGGCAGTGGGTAAATATCCTTCATTCAGCTTCTGGTAGACCACAAAGAATCTTGTGTATCATTCTTGTTCTTCACAAGTACAGTAAGTGATGCCTAAGGAGTTCTACTCAATTTTATAATTCCTTGTTATTTAATGGCTTCTATTTCTTTTAGTTTCGGCCTGTTTTGAAACTGATAGTTTTCTGGCAACTGAAATATTGGGGCTGCATTTTATTTATTCACCGTAAGTCACTGGAAAAGGTATTTTGATATTCTATGAGCAAGACATGCAATTTGTGGCATTTATCAGTTGTAAGTTTTTACAGTTCCTGCCATATAGCTCCTTTATATGAAGAGTTGCAGTGATAGATACTATATCTTGGTGACCATCTCTAATGATCTCTGAAGTATATAAGTACCACTTGTATAGTTTAACCTCTTATGATATTTTATCCAAAAGCGACTTGGATTTTATGATTTGTAATGCAAATGGATTTAATGATGATATCATTATTTTCCAGATATATGAGGGTTCTTTCAACCAATAATCCCTCAGGACAAGCTAGAGTGTTTATATCTACCAGTGACTGTACATAAAGTTATTCCTAATAAGTCTTGGTACATATTGTCCTAATAAGTCTTCCTGGTGGCATACTTACTGCTTTTCTTGTTGTCACTGGAAGTTCAACTTTTGGTGTTGTAATAGTTGTGTAGACCACAGGATTTCCTTGTCACACTATCTATTCCCAATATTCACTCTTCCTTTCTCCTGATAAGACAGTGGTAAGTTTATGGACTTACAATGCCCAAATTCAGGGTTTGATTCTCCATGTTGGACACAGCAGATGTGGCCTTGCTCTAAACACAAACAAAACGCTTCCTTGATACCAATTACCTATACATCAAGCTATGTAGAAAAGCTCTCCACTATGAGGAGACTTGGAGTTTTTTAACCACTTTTTGTTTGCATCAATAAAATGCTTCCTTGATACCAATTACCTATACATCAAGCTATGTAGAAAAGCTCTCCACTATGAGGAGACTTGGAGTTTTTTAA
>NW_013676130.1:7179-9882 GCF_000517525.1 Limulus polyphemus
GAAAACCCCTGAATCATTGTAGGTAAGAAAACCCCTGAATGATTGTAGCTAAGAAAACTCCTGAATTATTGTAGGTAAGAAAACCCCGGAACGATTGTAGGTAAGAAAACCCCGGAACGATTGTAGGTAAGAAAACCCCGGAACGATTGTAGGTAAGAAAACCCCTGAATGATTGTAGGTAAGAAAACCCCTGAACGATTGTAGGTAAGAAAACCCCTGAACGATTGAAGGTAAGAAAACCCCTGAACGATTGAAGGTAAGAAAACCCCTGAACGATGTATCTAATTGCGCAAGTATCCAAACCATCCGTAGAGATTGGCTCGTCTTTCACCAGGCGTTTCAGTCACCGTTGGTATATTCAGCTTGACCTCAGTAAGAGGATTACGACATCTGAGTGCCATACAATATGTACAAAGTACGTTAATTATGAAAGGTCATTACTCTTTCACACACTATACCAATCTACACATTGTTCCGAATTTTCTACAAACATACTATTGAAATACAGCGTATTTACTGATGATGTGAACAGATTAGCAATTTATAGATAAATCTTCATTTTAAGTGGTGAAGTAGATGTTGTAAACCATGTTATCAGCATCTCGAGGTCAGTGATAAAACCACAAAAAAACATCATCAACACACCTCATCCAATGTATGGTAGTATGTTACGCTGTATTTTAGATCCTCTTCTTTAACGTCATCCAGAGTACAATAGTATGTAAGGCTGTTTTGAAGGCCCTCTTCTCTAACGTCATCCAGTGTACAGTAGTAAGTTTACCTGTTTCACCACTTATTGTAAGTTAGTTAATCTGTTTCACTACTTATTGTAAGTTAGTTTACCTGTTCCATCAGTGAGAAGCAGTTGAGCTACAAAGAAAGCACCGTATTTTTCAGCAACTGGGTAGGGTGTATCAAAGATAGAGCACACAACAGCACTAAAAGTATCCGCTTTCAACCACAACTTGGGATCTTTCATCATACAATACCTCTTAAAACAAAATAAAAAATCTCATTTCTTTCAGTCCTTGAAGAAATTACACGTTAAAGCCAAAATGACATTACATTCACACGTTATTGAAAGTATCATCAACGATCATAGATGACTAATTACCATAACCTCTTCAATTAGTGATATTATTAGACCTAGCAACGATGTTTTGCTTTCGATTTAACATCACAACTTCTGTTGGAATTTATAATATCAGAATAAGGCCTTCAATACAGCCTTACATACTACTGTACTCTGGATGAGGTTACAGAAGAGGGCCTTCAATACAGCCTTACCTTCTACTGTACACAGGATGAGGTTAGAGAATAGGGCCTTCAATACAGCCTTACATACTACTGTACACTGGATGACGTTAGAGAAGAGGGCCTTCAATACAGCCTTACCTACTACTGTACACTGGATGAGGTTACAGAAGAGGGCCTTCAATACAGCCTTACCACCTGTTTCACCACTTATTGTAAGTTTTACAACTTGTTGGAGTTTTTAACCACTTTTTGTTTGAATCAATAAAACTCTTCCTTGATACCAATTACCTATACATCAAGCTATGTAGAAAAGCTCTCCACTATGAGGAGACTTACAACTTGTTGGAGTTTTTTAACCACTTTTTGTTTGCATCAATTTGTCCTCTTGCTCTTTTCATTGTAAGATTGGTCGAACAGTGAGAATTGTAAAACCAGTGTTGTAAAACTTCCCATCAATGAGTCTATCTGTGATTTATCACAGTCTTGACAGTAATGCCCATGTTTTATATTTTTTCTATTATCCTTCAGGAGCAATTTTAATTTCCTACAGTGTGTAAAAATAGATAAATAAAAGTTACAATTTCTACTATCTTTTAGTTTACTTTACCATTTTGAGTAACCAGTCGTTTAATTAATTTTTTGAGTTCGTATTTCCATACTATTTAATATAACAATCCCATAATTCTGGATGGTGTTTTTCGTTATTGTTTTTTGGGTTTGTTTGTTTATTTTAACTTTAATCGATTGAAGATATACACCTTAGCTTAAACTAGATATCTTCATTCACAGAAGCATCTGTGAACTGGTTATTGCCAATATTTCATGATAAATAGATAAACCTTACCACGTATTCAACGAATGATGCTAAGGTTTACTTATCATTCTGCTCCTAAACTTTAAGTTAGGAAGTTCCATTTGATGTGACACAACAGTGTATTTGATAATGGCTCTCTATTGGAAGGTTGCTTATTTTCTGTAAAGCTGGCCCTTTTAGGTGATGAATAGCTTGCTGTTCCATCCATTTACACTTGAAGTTAGTTAATCTGTTTCACCACTTACTGTAAGTTAGTTTACCTGTTTCACCACTTATTGTAAGTTAGTTTACCTGTTTCACCACTTATTGTAAGTTAGTTCACCTGTTTCACCACTTATTGTAAGTTAATTCACCTGTTTCACCACTTATTGTAAGTTAGTTTACCTGTTTCACCACTTATTGTAAGTTAGTTAATCTGTTTCACCACTTATTGTAAGTTAGTTCACCTGTTTCACCACTTATTGTAAGTTAGTTTACCTGCTTCACCACTTACTGTAAGTTAGTTCACCTGTTTCACCACTTATTGTAAGTTAGTTCACCTGTTTCACCACTTATTGTAAGTTAGTTTGGTCTCCTCATAGTGGAGAGCTTTTCTACATAGCTTGATGTATAGGTAATTGGTATCAAGGAAG
>NW_013676130.1:10833-12868 GCF_000517525.1 Limulus polyphemus
GGTTTCTTAGCTACAATCATTCAAGTGTTTTCTTACCTACAATCATTCAGGGGTTTTCTTAGCTACAATCATTCAGGGGTTTTCTTACCTACAATCATTCAAGGGTTTTCTTACCTACAATCATTCAGGGGTTTTCTTAGCTACAATCATTCAGGGGTTTTCTTACCTACAATCATTCAAGGGTTTTCTTACCTACAATCATTCATGGGTTTTCTTACCTACAATCATTCAGGGTTTCTTACCTACAATCATTCAAGGGTTTTCTTACCTATAAATGTTACTTGAACACTCGGCGACGTATACAGCATTCCACACTTTTAACTTTTGTTGTGAATTTCAGTAAATTGGAATCCTCTTTGTGCTGAGTGGACTCTCACAACCAGGTGGTGTCTTAAAAGGTCAGACTAGAAAACTATGATGGATATCATACTGAAATGGCCAGCTGGTTAGGTCGCTTGACTCGCTATCTGCGGGTTCGAATCCGCGTCCCACCAAACATGCTTGCCCCTTTTATCCGTGGGGGCGTTGTAATGTGACGGTCAATCCCACTATTCGTTGGTAAAGAGTAGCCCCAGAGTTGGTGGTGGTGAGTAGCTGCCTTCACTCTTGTCTTACACTGCTAAATTAGGGCCTGCTAGCGTAGATAGCCCTCGTGTAGCTTTACGCGAAATTCAAAACAAACAAATAAACATAATGAAACACCGAAAATTCTCGCGCCTATGGGCTCAAGCCTCGAATCTTTTAAGCACCTAACGACGCCTCTGATCCCAGATTAGAAGCTGGCCACTTGGTGAAAGACAATTGACGACACAATTATTGTAAATAAAGCTTTTATTGATTTGTTCACGTGTTTTTGTGAGTTATTTTCTTTGTTGTCGTGTTTGAGTTATTCTGTGCGTACATAACATTTCTGAAATCTGGATACTGTTGGACTAATATGACGGTTGACTTGAATATCATACTGGAAATCCGAGTATCATCCACATCAAATATTTGGAACCCTAATATGTATAATTCAAACCACTCTTGACATATGTACCCCCAACAGCTTAAATAGTGAATTGAGGAGAATATCTGAGAATATACTTCCTAGATGTGTACAAGAAACGAAAAATGAGTTTCTTTGGGCATATAAATAGATGTGACAGATGATTCTGGCGAGGTAAAACCGAAAGAAGAGCGAGAGACAGTCCGAACCTTACTTGGCTCGATGTTATTACAAATTAAATTGGCGCTAAGAATACTGGATTAGGAAAGTTCATGAAATTAGTAAGGAATAGAAAACCATTGTCATCGATCTCCAGAATAATCAATTGATGAGTATGTTCATTTTAATGAAACGTTTTTAACTGATATGTTGAATAACCAGGGTGTTACATCTGAGTAAATACTTGTTTATTGTTTTCTAGTTTCGTGTTCGAATAAATGTCTCTTGATAATTTTTAGTTTTTGCTGGTTCTTTACCTTTTTTCTTCTTCAGAGTAAACTTTTATTGAATAAAAGTCCGGCTTCGAAAGTTCCATACTTCCAAGTAAGAAACGTCAGTGGAAGGAAACGTCCGGATGTAAGAGATTTATGATAAACTGGTAGAGAACTGAACGCTGGGAACAAGGAGTATTTAGACAATATATTACGTTTATGAACAACATGTAACACAACAAAAATATACAGATTGAAACTGATATAAAGGAAAGAAGCTTTACTGAGAAAACATTTGAAACTTTCGAAAAACTTCCGGTTCTAATATAGCGTGCGGTCTACCGAGACTTTTACACTATAAACAAAACATAAATATGTTGAATAATAGCAGTCAACCTGGGATATTTACACTGCTAAATAATTCATTAATGATGAATAATAGCAGTCTACCTGGGATATTTACACTGCTAAATAATTCATTAATGATGAATAATAGCAGTCTACCTGGGATATTTACACTGCTAAATAATCTATTAGTGATGAATAATAGCAGTCTACCTGGGATATTTGCACTGCTAAATAATCTATTAATGACGAATAATAGCAGTCAACCTGG
>NW_013676130.1:13584-14831 GCF_000517525.1 Limulus polyphemus
AGATTATTTAGCAGTGTAAATATCCCAGGTAGACTGCTATTATTCATCATTAATAGATTATTTAGCAGTGTAAATATCCCAGGTAGACTGCTATTATTCATCATTAATAGATTATTTAGCAGTGTAAATATCCCAGGTAGACTGCTATTATTCATCATTAATGAATTATTTAGCAGTGTAAATATCCCAGGTAGACTGCTATTATTCAACATCTTTATATGCTTTGTTTATAGTGTAAAAATCTCGGTAGACCACACGCTATAGTAGCACCGATCACTTTACCGTAAGTTTTTTAATTAGTAATAAAATAACAAAACTGTTTACAAAATTTAATTTTACAGTTATTTATAAACCTTTTAACACAATTCGTTCAGCACGAATGTTGCGAACCAAGAGAGAAATCAAGGTATAGACGTAATAATGATGAAACAAGGAAACAGATAAGAGAAAAATCAGCGTTCTTACTACACGTTCATAATACTAAGTATTCCAGTGGCGTAGGAAACGGGGTGGGGATCACCCACTTTTTAATCTGTCTCAGTAAAATTACTCTCCGAGAAAATGAATAATGCATTAAAATTGAATCGAGAACCAAAGTGCCTACAGGGCCTTAAAGGCGAACCCTGTAACCCGGCCATAGTGGGTGCGCCTGTGGCTTCGCTCGGTCAAATAAACTTTGCTCCCCTACTTTAATCCTACACTTCTGCATTGAAGTGATAGTAGAAGTATAACTGGACCAAAATTTTACGATCACTCGTAAATCTACTGGACAGAAAGAATAATAATATAACAATATAATAAACGAGGACAACGATTAACTTAAATCAAGTTTTGAGGACAAAGATTAACTTAAATCAAGTTTTGAAGACAAAGATTAACTTAAATCAACTTTTGGAGACAACGATTAACTTAAATCAACTTTTGGAGACAACGATTAACTTAAATCAAGTTTTGAGGTCAAAACTTGATTTAAGTTAATCTTTGTGGACAAAGATTAACTTAAATCAAGTTTTGGGGACAAAGATTAACTTAAATCAACTTTTGGAGACAACGATTAACTTAAATCAACTTTTGGAGACAACGATTAACTTAAATCAACTTTTGGGACAAAGATTAACTTAAATCAAGTTTTGAGGACAAAGATTAACTTAAATGAAGTTTTGGGGACAACGACTAACTTAAATCAAGTTTTGAGGACAAAGATTAACTTAAATGAAGTTTTGGGGACAACGACTAACTTAAATCAA
>NW_013676130.1:15777-18107 GCF_000517525.1 Limulus polyphemus
ATTATTACTGTCGTCCTTAAACCAAGCAAACTTAGACGGCTAATGTTTCACGGGTATTATTACTGTCGTCCTTAAACCAAGCAAACTTAGACGGCTAATGTTTCACAGATATTATTACCGTCGTCCTTAAACCAAGCAGACTTAGATGGCTAATGTTTCAGAGGTATTATTATCATCGTTTTTGGCTTTTGACAAATTTCATTTCACATTTAGAGATGGAAATATGTAAAACAATTGTTTGCTGTCAAAAAAGAGTTAGTTGTTAGAAAATCGAAACTAACTTGTTGAAAATGTATAGACACTTGTTTTACAAAAAAATAATTATTTATCAAAGCACTGGAAATTGAAATTTAGACAATACAGCATTAACGTAAAAACTTTTCAAACTCGGAAATATATTTATCTGTCAACTATGCAAGTATTAGCAAAACAAAAAGGACATTAATTATTTGTTACGAAAACTGTTCAGTCTTATAATATAACTTATTGACGTTCGACCGTAACTGGTGAAACAGGATGTATGGGACTGAATGCGTTAGGCCTAATGTAAAATTCTCGAAATACACGCGATAAAATCGAACACTCGATAAAATTATACTACCCGATTCAGCTGCTGACCTGACAAATTGAATAACAAAGCACGAAAAAAATAAATTACATTATACTTCAAAAAATAAAATAAAGTGAAAAAGACAAGTGAAAACTATTGAACTGTACAATGGAGATATCGTTAGATGTTGAATTAAAATATCAAATGACTTTTTAGCGCATCCTTACCATCCCAGCGCCGCGCACATTTTGATAGCACACGAAATTGTTTTATCTGAAAAGGTTCAATTATTGAAAATCAAACACAGCAACGTTCATGATTTTGGAAAAGTTTGAAAATATAGAATTCAACACATTCAACGTGAAAATATGTTATCAGACTCGATAAAATAACAATATTATCCATCAAACATCAGCAGTTTTAAAAGTTGTATTCAAACTTAACAATAGGTATAACAGCAATAATTCGATAAACAGACAATGAGTTTGGAAAACTAAAATGAAAAAAACTTTATTTTGGAAATAAAAGGACGCAAAATGATATATATATATATATTTTAAACTACATACTAATAATGAAAACTATACCAAATAGTTATGTAAGATGTGATTAAAATACTAAGTTAGAATAAGATTACTATTAGATCGCATAGGCTAATTGTATTGTATTCATATATTTTAAACGATAACTTTAATGGGAGTACTTTAATAAAATAATGATTGATTTTCTTACTAACCTAAGCCTGAAAATACAAGTCTGCCAAATATCTAAACTGATATTGACAAAAATGTTTGATAGTTGTTTAAGAAGTTGATGCAAAGCTACATAAGGATTATCTGCGGATAGTGCTCTACATGAAAGGTAGCCAGTCAACAGTACGAACCCATCGGATCTATGGATAGTTTTGTTTCATAGTCAGATTCAACAGCCGCTCTTATACTTCACCCACGGCACCAAAGTTCTTAGTCGTTTTAACGGGTATCGAACCATAAAACCCTGGGGTGGCAGTGCAAGCTTGCTAATCACTATACCACGTCTACTGAATCAAATAATCCGATTTATTTTGTGTTCTAAGCTCATATCATTGTCATTATCGATTAAAAACTACATAGCCATTACGGCCAGTACTGGAGAAAACTGCAAGTCAATTCTGGACAAAGATACAAAACCCAACAACCCTTGTAAAGGTGGAACTTTTTTGTCGGGGGCAAATTAAAATATCCCCAATTGTTCTGTGAGCGCGTGTTCGGAATCTAAGTGAGGAATTCTATGAAAGGTAAATGGTAACTTCATGGTAAAATAATACAAACACACACATTAAAACCACGGATACATTGAAATCAATAAAAACCACATGTTAGACAGTCACAGTTATAGCAATAATTAAATAATTCCCTCATCGTCATTCATTCACAAACAATGTGTGAACACCATATTTTAAACGTCACAACAATTTCCAGAACAAACAGTTGTAAGCTTAATCCAAGCGGTGAAAGCAGCTCCATAACTTGATTTAAGTTAATCGTTGTCCTCAAAACTTGATTTAAGTTAATATTTGTTCCCAAAAGTTGATTTAAGTTAATCGTTGTCCCCAAAACTTGATTTAAGTTAATCGTTGTCCTCAAAACTTGATTTAAGTTAATCGTTGTCCCCAAAACTTGATTTAAGTTAATCGTTGTCCTCAAAACTTGATTTAAGTTAATCTTTGTCCTCAAAACTTGATTTAAGTTAATCGTTTTCGATGACGAGGAACCCACTTTCAGACTGGTAATGGCTGGAG
>NW_013676130.1:18709-20816 GCF_000517525.1 Limulus polyphemus
AGCCGTCTAAGTTTGTTTGGTTTAAGGACGACGGTAATAATGCCCGTGAAACATTAGCCGTCTAAGTCTGCTTGGTTTAAGGACGACGGTAATAATACCCGTGAAACATTAGCCGTCTGAGTCTGCTTGGTTTAAGGACGACGGTAATAATACCCGTGAAACATTAGCCGTCTAAGATTGTTTGGTTTAAGGACGACGGTAATAATACCCGTGAAACATTAGCCGTCTAAGTTTGCTTGGTTTAAGGACGACGGTAATAATACCCTGCATCATTAGCCGTCTAAGTTTGTTTGGTTTAAGGACGACGGTAATAATACCTGTGAAACATTAGCCGTCTAAGTCTGCTTGGTTTAAGGACGACGGTAATAATACCCGTGAAACATTAGCTGTCTAAGTTTGTTTGGTTTAAGGACGACGGTAATAATACCCGTGAAACATTAGTCGACTAAGTTTGTTTGGTTTAAGGACGACGGTAATAATACACTTGAAACATTAGCCGTCTAAGTCTGCTTGGTTTAAGAGCGAAGCTGTACAGTGAGCTATGTATCCAACACTAACTGCAGGGAACAAACTCCTAATTTTATTATAGGATGTTCTCAAATTTACCGCATAGCCTCTACAACAAAATCGTATGTGTGTTCTCAAAGAGTTAATATATAGATTTTGGTGTAACTTATTTGATGGTATAAAAATGAAACAAGCCCGTCTTGTTTCTCTGCCTCACAACTTGTATTCGTCAGGACAGTTGTTTGTGAAGTATCATTTCGCGTGATTGTTGTCCACCAATCGCTTGTTTAATGATATAAAAGATAAAGAAAAAAACTGGGCTGTTTCTTAGCCTAATAACGTAAATTTGTCATGAAATTGTGGTTTTCGAGGTTAAACAAAGAATCAGATATAACAATGGAATTCTTATTCGTGAGTTGACAATGACAACAGATGGCAGCAGTATAGCAAACACTGAAAGTTAATAAAAAATAAAGTTCTTTACATTTAGGCTTCTGATTCATCGTTAATAGGGTGTAGAGAGACTGTATGTTTCGAAAGATGCTATAACTATTACTTTTTAAACTATCCAAAGTTCCTTGACTTCTTAAACCAGGCACGTCGTAGGTAAGTTCATTTATTTAAATGTCTTTTTTTTTAAATGAATTCATTAATCTTGGTTAAAACCAAAGTTCGGTATAAAAAAGAAAAACACGAACGAAGGTTCATTTTAACGACTCAGCCCATATTAATATGTATATTTAGTACTTTAATACTTTTTTAACAAACGATTTAACTAGTCCTTCAGGTGATATCCAGATTAACGGTTTAACAGGTCGTTTAAGTGGTCTTCAAGCTAGCAGTTTAACTGGTTTTTCAGGTTATCTTAAGATGAACGGTTTAACAAGTCCTTCTGGTGATAATTGGATTAACGGGTTAACTAGTCATTCAAGTGGTATATAACTTAACGGTATAACTACTCCTTCAGGTGGTCTTCAAATTAACGCTTCAATCAGTCCTTCAGGTGATCTTTAGATTAACAGGTTAATTAGTCCTTCAGGCGATCTTCAGATTAACGTGTTAACTAATCCTTCAGATGACCTTCAACTGAACGGTTTAACTAGTCATTCAGATGACCTTGAACTTAACGGTTTAACTAGTCCTTCAGGTGATCTTTAGATTAACGTGTTAACTAGTCCTCCAGATGGTCTTCAACTTAACGGTTTAACTATTCCTTCAGATTATCTTCAACTTAACGGTTTAACAAGTCATTCATATGACCTTGAACTTAACGTGTTAACTAGTCCTTCAGATGGTCTTCAATTTAACGGTTTAAATAGTCCTTTAGATGGTCCTCAACTTAACGGTTTAACTAGTCCTTCAGATGACCTTCAACTTAACGGTTTAACTAGTCCTTCAGATGGTCTTCAACTTAACGGTTTAAGTAGTCCTTCAGATGGTCTTCAACTTAACGGTTTAACTAGTCCTTCAGATGACCTTCAACTTAACGGTTTAAGTAGTCCTTCAGATGGTCTTGAGATCAACGGGTTAACTAGTCCTTCAGGTGATCTTTAGATCAACGGGTTAACTAGTCCTTCAGGTGATCTTGAAATCAACGGGT
>NW_013676131.1:0-11443 GCF_000517525.1 Limulus polyphemus
ATGAAAAGCGTAACCTTTACGAAGAATACAACAATCTTAACTTCTAAAATACATTTGTGGTATTTTCACGACTATCTTCATTAAATGAACTCGTAAAAAATGTTTGGTCTTTAAAATGAATCTTGACGAAACCTCAAGGAAATTATATAAATATGGTTTTCCATATTAGGCTTACTTTATTGTTGAATTTTCATCTGCAGTTTTCTAGATTTCCTGTTAAGCTTTTATTGTGTCTTATTAACAAGAATCATGAACATAGGTGGACATTTCAATGTTTTAGTTTTAATTTGGTGTAGGGATACATGTGATGAGTACCTCAAGCGGTGGGAAGAAGTCAAAGCTGAAGTAGAGAAAAACGGCATCTACAACCTTACCACAGACGAATTAGTGTTTGGAACTAGACTTGGTTGGAGAAACTCCTCGCGCTGCATTGCACGTATCCAGTGGAAAAATCTTGAGTTGCAGGATGCACGACACGTGCAGACCACGCAAGAAATGTTCGAGTTTCTTTGTCGTCATGTAGAATATGCTACAAACGGAGGAAATATAAGGTTTGGCTCGTGTAAATTTATTCAAAAAATTAATCAAATCCTTAGCGTTTTTTTTATTGAAAAACCTTAAAAAGAAAAATCCAATATTGATGCTAAAATAACATTGTAATATCTTTAACTTTAGATATTTATTTAAGTCGTACTTATGTTGTAATGTCATCTAACTTATCAAAATCTTTGCGCAATTCAAGGACCCGTTTAACGACAAGAAATGTACAAACTCCATGCTTCACTTGTTTTTTTAGTATGGCGTCAGAACAAAAATATGTCTATTGGTTAGAAATGAATTATTACATTATACGTGTAATACTTTAATTGATGCCTTTTTACAGGTCTATGATCACCATTTTCCCGCCAAGAAAAAACGGACAGGAAGATTTTCGTCTATGGAATGCTCAGCTGCTTAGTTACGCTGGTTATCTTCAACCAGATGGCAGCACGATCGGAGATCCAGGTCATGTCCAGTTCACTCGGGTACGAGATTTTGAGAACTCGAAATATATTTTATTTATTAGGATAGTTATACGTTCTATGGCAAAACATCTTCAACCAAGCTCTTAATACAAGTGTTCTGAAGCTTTCTTTATAATATTCAATTATGCGAACAAACATATATAACACTAAATTGTACAAAATAAGCAGCGTTGATGAAAAGTATTCTCGCACCTTTCATTTTGTAGGTGTGCCAGAGATTGGGATGGAAGGGAAAAGGTGGACGGTTTGATATTTTGCCCTGGATACTCTCGGCACCAGGAGAAGGGCCAAAATTGTACGATGTTCCAGACGAACTGATACTGAGAGTCAAGCTAGAACACCCTCGTTTTGAGTGGTTTGCGGAGATGGGTTTGGAATGGTTTGCTCTTCCTACTGTAGCGGGGCTGCTATTTGATTGTGGGGGGATATCGTTCCCTGCTGCTCCTTTCAATGGGTGGTACATGGGTACCGAGATTGGAACCCGTAATCTATGTGACCCTCATCACTATAACATCACTGAGGTAAGGAAACTAGAACACTCAATATATTATTAGAAACTATAATAAATCCTGTCCCCGATGGGCTTGTAAGCACATGAAAAATACTTGTCTTTATACCATATTAATTTTACAGGAAAAAGACACGTATCAGAAAAAACAAGTTAGGCTATAGAGAATATTATCCTTTAACTGATCATAGCCTAGTAAGATCAACTTATATTTGCTTTAGAACACTTAATACAACATTACTGAATAGCTGTCTATTCAACAAGCCCTAAATGAAACACTGAAATATCTTCTTATTGTCACCTTTCTTGTCAATACCAATATATTTAAGTTATGAGAGCAACTATAAATTTAATAGAATCCATAGTCTGGATTTATTAACAACCGCGTTATGAATTTCTACAGTGAAGCTCGTCTCAAACCTAAGCCAGATTGTCATGATATAAAGTATTGTTCTAATAAGAGTTGAAAGCAGACGATTGTAGGAGGTTTTGTTAATAATTCATTGATGTCGAGAATATGAAGGCGGTTAGACGATTAGATAATATAGATACATATAGCGTGAGACGAGCAATATAGCAGCAGGCAAGACAATACTAAATAAGATAAAATTGGCGTGAAAGTTAAGTACGTAGAAGTGATAGGTCTAAATTTTTATGTGTCACAGTGAGATTAACAGTAGAAAAGAAGATAAAATCATTTATTCCGTCAAAGCGTGGTTCTAAAGTAATTGAATCAGCCTGGGTGCACTTTGACAAAAAACAGAGGATCTTCAGAAGAAAGAAGACCAAATGATTACGGTAACTCGAGCCACAATTGTAAGTGAATCACGGAGAATACTAGTGCGATAGAAATAGAGAAGATAGTTCGGCTTGTCGACTGAAATTCTAAAGTAATTGATTAGGCCTAAGTGGATATTTGACAAGAAGGAAAGAACTACATATATGGTATTTGTGATCTGCCATAATATCGATAGTGTTGAAAAATGTATTGTATATACGTTAATTTGTTCTGTATATATATATTATTTTGAAAACAAGTGAAATGCGTGCTGTTCATTTATCGTTGAATTTATCGACAAGTCACAGATACCTACTGTAGAAGAATACTAAGCGGCTAAGCCCAACAACAGCATAGTAAATATTTATACTATTAAGATATATAAGTAAGAGCATTTTAGTTTGACAATTGGCTAAAAGAAGAATCTATATGTTTAAAATCTGACACAGATAAAATACAGTTTCTCGTCAGGATTGAACAATCTTTCTTTAATACATGATATTTTAAACGTGATTCATCCAGGAAGTAGCCCTGAAGATGGGACTAGACACATCAAGTCCGGCAACTCTGTGGAAGGACCAAGCGTTGGTTGAAATCAATATTGCTGTTTTACACAGCTATCAGGTAACGATTGTCCTTCTTCATTATGTCTAATGTAGAATTAAAATGTATTCAGCTATTCGCATTGCACGTGGTGGGTGTTATCACATATGGACGATACTAAGATTTAAGGCTGCTTCATCAATTACATATAATAGAATGCGAACAAAATGTACGAAAATTTAACCACAAAGCCGTTTGTATGTAGGCCTAACAACTGTATTAGGCGCTTCACTCTTTTCTGCTTAGCCTTGAGAATATATCACGGGCCATTTTTATATTTATAAATTACTTACATACGTCTCTGAATTAATATTTGAAACTTTTCGAGTCTCACCTGTCGGATTATATTTTGAACGTGTATGTTACAGAACTATTCTCTTTAAGTTACTTAATTGTATACTTCGCAAACTGGAAACATTATGTGAAGACAAAATAAAAATATTTAACACTACAGATGTCAGTAATAGCATATATTTACATCATATGGAGACAAAAAATATTTAATGCTAGATATATCAGTAATAACATCTATTAACAATATGTGAAGACAAAATAAAAATATTGTAATAAATTTTAATTTTTTTATTAGATTAGATTAGGAGAATGTCATTATAATAACCAATTAGTAACTTTTTATTTTAGCCAAGATTATGATCCAGGATAACTTAATTCACCACGTCAACTTTTGATCAAAAGAATGTTGATAATTAATTAGGACAATTTACACTTTTTCTTGTTGTAGTAATTTTTCTTACGCCCCCCCCCCAACGTATTGTTTTTCGTTACACTTGCATTTTAATAGTCCAAGACAGTTTGGAGAAGAAACGAAAAGGTTGAGAAACAATGTACAACACTGATTAATGACAAGAGTGTAGAAATAAGCAAACAATTTCAGATCTGTCATTGTCATCAATTCGTTAACACTGGCGGTTGAGTAGTTATAAATCTTGATATTTTCGTGACACAAGAAACTTTTGGTTGGTTGGTTGTTTGTAGTGGCGCACAAAGCTACACAAAGGGCTATATGTGTTCAGCCCACCACGGCTATCGAAAACCGGTTTCTAGCGTTGTAAGTCCAAAGACTTAACACTCTGTCACTGGGGGGATTTACACATGAAAATTACACAACAACCTTGCCGGTCCGTAGGATTTCACATAAAGGAACAAACATAACACCTACAGGTATTGAGGGTTGAAAAACACCGTTCTAGAAGACATAATAACATACAGCTGAAAGTTTTGACTTAGCTGAGTCAGAGCTTTGAGTGACAAGTAAGACTTTAAAAATATTGAGACAAACTCATCTATAGAATGTTTTATTTCAGTGAAATGTGTAGGATTTTATTTTGGGATTCTGAAGATGGTATTTAACTATTAAGTGGGTCTCGGATATAACATGACGTAGTGCACATTTAGATATCATCAGAACTAAACATGTTTTTCTAAAAATCTGTTCTTTAACAGACTTGTTTTTTTTTCTTTACCGCAGAAGCAAAACATTGTAATTGTCGACCATCATACCCTTGCTGAAAGTTTTATGAAACATATGGAAAATGAACAAAAACAGCGGGGTGGTTGTCCTGCAGATTGGGTGTGGATTGTACCCCCTTTGTCAAGCAGTCTTACGCCCGTGTTTCACCAAGAAATGTTGAATTACGTACTCAAACCAAGCTACGAATATCAGGTTAGTTGATGCTTTCCTTACCTACGATAATCAGTGAACCAGAGAATCCCACATTAGGATGATCCCTGAAATGGACGGATATTTCTTAACTTATTACCGCTGTAACACCAGAAAGTTCCCACTTAAATAGTGTAACAATTGTGGTTTAATACTATAATTTCTGTTCTTTATGTCATTAGTAGAAAAAAAATATTTTAAATAGAGCTTTTACTTGCAATTATAATGATAATATATTGTAAATAACTTCTCTATAATCGTTTAAATATCTCTCACTTACTTTGCAACCGCTACAAATTTATATTTGAGAACAACACTGCAGATTTTCTTCCAGTCAAATTTCTTCCATGCTTTTTCCTATTCGAAATGATCAAAAAATATATACTCGCATGTCAATCTCCATTAGAGTTTTATAAATTCTAAAACACCAACACTTTGTGAAATGACCATGAATACTGGAATGTCAATACGAAATGTTTTTGCGAAACAGCTAAAAGAAATATTTCACTGATATAAATATAGTTGTTTTTGTAAAGAGTGTACGAATACGAGCAGCATCGCAATTAACTAGATATTCGAAAAGTAAAAGAGTTTCAGTGTTGCAACCGAAAATTTAACTCGATTGAGTCAAACTGAAGAAAATGTTAAGACAATGTAAAGTCAGTTTTTATTTACAACAATGGACAAGTGACATAATGTCTGACGGCTCTTCTAGATATTCTGAAAAAAAAACTCCTAAAATAGTCTGTCTGGACTAAGAAAGGATAGCATTATATACATGTAAACAGTAATTTTAACAACCTAAAAGTGAACGTAGAGAAAAATTTGTAACAATACGTGAGCCCTTAGATATCTGTCATGTGCAGTGTGTGAGAGGTCATTTGTTTAATAACCAGGGCTCACAAACAAACTCTCCAGACGTTTTAAACTTAAACACGGTAATGTCACTAGAGTATATATATATATATATACTAAAATTCGGTGTCTTCAGTTACCACACCAATACTCCTCGTCTGAACACTTTCCAGTAAATCAACATCCTTTCGTAGACAAGAAGTTCAAAACTGTACACGGTATTCCAAGTGAGGTGTAATTAGTAATTTGTATAGAGATAATAGTCTTTTGTGACTTCTAATCAATATGCCTATTAGTACATCCTAAAATTATATTAACTTACAGGAAGGGAGCACTGCTTCGATGGCTTTAAGTGTCCTTTCCACCACTATGACCAGATCCTTTTCTTCAGTGCGATTCAAAGTGTGTTACAAGAAATACATTATCTTGTAATTACTATAAATAAAGATTATTACCCAAATATTTGTTCAATTAAACAAATGTTTCAAATAATATCTAATATCTTTAATACAGCTAGAAATATCTAGAAAACTTTATTAATTTACTAATACTGCTTCTATCAATACCATTAATGTAAATATTAAAAAGTAGCCCAAGCACTTACTCCTGTGTCAGTCTGCCCATAATGAGGGTCCAGTTTGGCTGGACTTCATTAACAAGAGCTGTTGAGTTTGGGCTGTAATACACTTCTTCACACAAAACTGTAACGACATAGTGATTGGGGAAGTTTTTGTAACATGGATAAAAATATAGTTAGTTCTTATTCTATTGAGATAAAACATTTTCAAGATCGAACGTTTCTAGGAACTGTTTGGTGCACTAAGAGTTCAATATTGTAGACGTTTCTTGATTGTGACAACACGAGTGATTCAAACATTGTTCTAAAGATCGAGAAATAAAATAATCCACACATAACACTAATAAATACCAAAATGCCAATATTTAATCTCTGGTCTTATCGTTTGGACTACAGATAGAATATTTTCAAATCACTTAACGTACATAATTATTATGGAACGGTTCAACAAATAAATACTCACTGTGGTGTTAAAAGTGTTTTCTAGAAGGCGCCCCAATCGCTCTGCAAACATTTCAGATTTTCCTGTCTCAGAAGCGTATAGGATGGTTGCTTTAACTCTACTCATTCGAACTTTGGCCATCAAACAGGTGGAAAACCATAAAGCCCTGACGACATTAAATTAAACTGTTATTAAGACTACAAAATAGAAAACAGTAATTATAATAATAATTACAGTAATACAAATGTTATTTCGCCTTCTGACGTTACACTCGTTTTATATTACGAGTTAACAATGAAAATTTAGAAGTGCTGGTTTACTTAAAGAACACTGTATACTTTAAATAAAAGTTCAGAGAAACAGTTTTCTTGAGTTAGGTGTGGTTTCCATGGTATTCTCAAAGTGTGTTTGAGAGTGTGGACAAGAAACATGTTCTAATAAACATCAACAATAGTTCACAGCTTCAATATTATTTTGTATTGTATTATTTATTGTAACACTGAGACGACGTCCATCTTTTTAAGGTCATGTGTATGGAGGATTATGATGTCAGAAACCTGGAGCAAGAATCACTGTTTATTGTAGTAACGAGTACGTTCGGCAACGGAAACCCCCCTGACAACGGAAAAGTGAGTTATCTACCTGAACGTTTCTTAAACTTTGTGGCGATTAGAAAATTTAATCTGTAGGTTTTAAGTAAATAGTAATGCTGTTTTCAATATTACTACTTACTTCACATGGTTTTAAGTAAATAGTAATGCTGTTTTAAATATTACTACTTACTTCAAATGGTTTAAAGTTACTAATTGTTCTTTCTTCATCTGGAACAGTTGCTTCCAAAAATGCTGTATAACAGAAAAAAGAAGACAAATAAATATTGTGATTTAAATTAGTTACATGAAATGGGATTTACTATACTAAATATATATTTTTAACTTTTATCTAAATTGTCGTCTTATTTTTATGTAAGGTTTACAGTTCTATAAAACGCATCAATAATAGAATGTTTGTATATAATATAAAGTTTATATATATATACATATACATCATAAAGTTTCACTACATACATCTGTCGACCTATTTAAGTTTTATTTTAGGGAAAATATCAACAGGTTTCGAAACTGATGCTTTATTAACATTACACACAAACCTCGTAGAATTCTTTTGCCCATTTGTTGAAAGTTTGTTCCTGACCCCGAAGCTCATCTCCTAAACCGACCGCCAGGAGGCGCTTGGCTTGAAGAGCGTTGAACGTTTCGTCGACATTCTTACCGAAAGCGCAAAACGTTGGATATTGGCTCGATCCCAGAGCGAAAACTCCATACCTGAAATAACATGAAAAAACAGTTAACATGTTAGCACTAGAGGACTATTTTATGCATATTTTAAAGCTAGTAATAAGTCTGTGTATTAATACAACTGTTAACAAAATGTAGAATAGTGGTGCATATATACAAAAGTATTAGCATGTATACAATATAAAGCAACGAAATACTTTCAAATACTTCAGTAAAAACGTTATGGTGTATTGTTTTTCATTGAAGATTAGTGTATTCTTCTTCTTTAATCATCTTGATATTTCAGCGTGATGATACTGACGTCATTATATTTTACCTTTTTATAACTAGTGCAGAATGTATCTTTATTCAGATCTATTCAGGATGATTTTCTAAATTTTCATGCAAATGTTCTGCTTATAGTTGAAGTCTTCCAGCTACACTTCATGTAAAAAGGTCGTAAACACACTATAAACATTGTTTTTATAGAAAATTTTTCTTACATAAATGGCTATCACACAGAAGATTGTACCAGCTTGATACTGTGTCTGTGCCTACTCCTTGAGGTGGTGTAAGCTCATTTGAAAGGGTGATATAGATATTTCTATAAGTTGATATGAGGGGAGAGTTCTTTCTCTTGAATATGGATATTTGAACAGATGTACTTAAAGGGATAAAGCACTAGTAGGATAATGCTTTTAGTTGATTTGGTTTCGAATCTTAGCAAATGAAACGGTGTATATTTTATGTGAATTATTACATGTATATACACATTCAGCAAAATAAGACACAGTACTATTCTGCCGCTGCATGGAACCAATAATAATGATAGTTGGATGAAAATAAAATATAAAATATCATCAAAGCTGTGTTATTATTGTAAATAGTGCATATTATAAGCGGAAAATTCAGGAGACCTTTTCAATATATTACGTGTCTTTAGTGTTTTTATTTTGTTTTTTACCTGTTAATTATGTTACAGTCATTAAACGTGAAAATCTCATGAGTGTTGCAACAGAAAAGCATGACACTTTAATTGATAACTGCGTCTACAAAGAAATACTTCAATAAAATCTTCTCGGTGATGTAATGCCGTGATGATAGCTAATTTTTTAACTAAAATTTCAATAAAATCCCTTTTCTCATGGATGGTGAACATTATTGAATGTCAAGCATGTCAGGAAGGCAAGTATTTCTGCTAGTGTTTTTAAAGATCGTAATAGATGTTAATTATTCCAATTTTAATGTGACAAATACGTAATGCTGTTTTAAATATTAAAACTTACTTCACGTGTTTTAAGTAAGTAATAATGCTGTTTTAAATATTACTACTTACTTTACATGGCTAATTAACTCTACAGGTTGCCTGATTTTGAATGTAAACAGCTTTATATTCGGATATTATCAAATCGATATACAAGTCATTTGAAAGAAGTCGATATTGTGTTTTTATATTATTTACAAATCTCCTAATTACTCTCATAGGTTGCCTGCAGTTCCTACAATTTTGCCCTCAGTAGTGACGCTTCCATGATATCCTTAGAATCAGTAAGCCAGTGGAATAAAGACAAATTTAGGACATCTGTCGTAGAAGGAATACATCATGATATATGCGAAGGTAAACACGGACGTTAGATTCTAATAATCAAGTCAATAATGACTTAGTGTATTGGCAACAGATAAATCAAGTGTTTTTAGGTTGCGATATATTAACTTATCGAATAGCGAAACCGTAAATTTTAAGAATAATAAAACTGTGAAATTCAGAATAGTTTATATGAAAAATAATTTCTGAAGTTTTGTAATACAGTTGAGTAGGATTTTGAAGTTATTATATTCACTAAATGGTTGTATCATCACGTTAGGTCTGGCCAACGTTCATAATAAGAAGGTACAACCATGCAAGGTCTTGTCCAGGATCCGTCTCCAACCTCTCTGTTCTGAGTAAGTTGGATACAACGTTATGTTATAGAAAATACCTGTTATGGTTCATTATATTTTATTTAAAATAATGGTTCTATTTAAAAATCACACATACTATAATTATAATGGCTGTAATAATATTATTATATTTTAACATTGCGGTTAGTATTTCAGTGAGATTACAGATGTCGCCACTTTAGAAAAAAATGTTGTCATTAATGTGTTAACTTTTTAAATGAGATCTTTTAGAAAAGCTAGATAATATGAAGAGATGTTGTGTTAAAAGTACAGAATAAACTGACTGAAACACGTTGCTTTATTTCGCGGTAGATTTAACTTAAAAATAAAAGTTTACAATTCAATCAGTCTGAAAATGTACCAATGCAGTAATTTTGTTTTCAGACGACAGACAATTCTAGTACGACTAGACACAAGACAAGCCACAAATTTGACATACGAACCTGGCGATCACCTGAGCGTCTTCCCTGTTAATCCTTCAAACGTTGTTAACCAGATCATGTCGTTTCTGGATCCTTCGGATAGGTCTGAGAGAGACTTAGTTCAAGTCGAAACATTTGTGGGTAGGTTTGGCCCGAACAGGTTGATGTGATGATATTATTTAAAAACAAACTGGGTTATAATAGTAACACCCTAAACAACTCTGAATCCCCATGGTAATAATTTACTGAAATGTGAAAGTTGCTAAGGTAATATCTTTAAGAACTCTGAGCGTTGTCATGGTAATGTCTTCATGAACTCTGAGAGTTGTTATGGTTATATCCTATAGAACTCTAAGAATTTCCTAAATAGCACAAATGGTTTTTAACTTCAGAAAAATTTTAGTTACTTATTTTTAAATGTTCTGTTCCCTCTAAAGAGAACTTAAAGATGTAAAACAATAATTTATTGTGGACAAACAAGCAAGTCCGTTAAGAACGAAATAATGTACTAAATATACTAACATTTTAGCCCTCTAAGTTAAAAATTAACAGCCAAGTTGTCGCGTACGTCTTTAGATTCTTGTACGTGTATTACTGGTTTTACTTTGGTGTGCTTGAAGCAAAACCAAGTAAAATACAAAAAACAATTGTAACTGTTTTCCAAACATTTTCCAGTCAAATTGATTTGTCATGTTAAGAATGCAAGTGCTTTAAAGCTAGAGAAACTTACAGATAATCTTATTCCAGATGGCGTCTGGCAGCCATACAATCGACTTCCTCCGTGCACCATGCACACGGCCCTCTCTAGATATCTCGACATCACAACTCCTCCAGCACCTACGATATTAGAGCACCTTGCAGCCACGGCAACAGAAAAATTAGACCAACTTAAGCTTCAAAGATTGTGTGAGGTAAGATCAATAAATTTGTTCTCAGTAGAGCCTTCATTGTTTTGTCTTGTTCACAGTTGACCAGAAGGAAGAACAATAAACAAAGAAGCATATATTTATTCCGTTTTAATATGCCCAAGAAACTCCACTATAAAACGTCATCTCTTTTTGTTTTCTTCTTATATTCATGAAAATCTTTAATAATTTATTAATCAAATGGATAATATTCTGACGAAATGTGAAGTCTTTATATGCGATAGAAATTGTTCGCTCATCCAGTGGCTCAGCGGTATGTCTGTGGACTTACAACGCTAAAACTGGGTTTCGATACTCGTGGTGAGCACAGCGTAGGTAGCCCATTGTGTAACTTTGTGCTTAGCTCCAAACAAACAAGAAATTGACCCAAATGAAACGTTTTTTGGTGTGATCATTCCGAAATATTTT
>NW_013676131.1:12408-13409 GCF_000517525.1 Limulus polyphemus
TTTTATTTAGGCCTATCTATGGCCTTCAAAAAGGTGACGACTTTTTGAAGGCCATAGATAGGCCTAAATAAAATGTTTTTAATTGTGTACCAGTTTAACGTTGAATATTATTTAAGATTTTATAATGTTTAATACTGGATTCCTTAATTTACATACTATGGTGACAGTTCAGACCAAATTTGACACTAATACGTTTATATTACTCTGGATATGAAACAACATTGCTTATAAATTCAATGACTGAAACATTTAAAAGCATATGAGAATTAATTTAAGGTCCCAAAAATCTCCTGGTTAAAACCTATGCATTTCGATTTCCATACACTGAGACTTTTTATTTTCATTTAACTGGATTTTCAATGTCTGCTCAAAATCCACTTGTTTTATTTAGTGAAAAAACAAATACTGACTATTCCATATGCTGACCGTTACTATAGCACTAGGTTGCCAATGTTTGGCTCTGTAACAACCATGCTTTTATTTAAGCATTCAGATTTCTACAGCAAAAAATTTTAATTAAAGAAGAACAACACTAGTTTTTCACTATTCAATAAATATCTTTTAATATAAAAATCCAAAGTTTCATGAATTATATATGAATTTATTGTAGTTTTATTTCACAGTTAATATCTATATAAAGGTCTATAAAAGGCTGAGTCTGATAGCACAAGCAACAATGGAATCAGTCACCTAATGGCACAACTATACGAAATATATATAATGGAAATCGAGTCTCTCAATCGATTTATTTTACATCCTAAATTCAAATAATATACACACAGATGAAGTATAATATTTTTAATTGGATAACTGTAACATTGGGATGATATAACATTTCTATTAATTTCCCACACTGTTTTAAAATTATAATTATACATATAATTCAAATTATGATAACCCCCATACATTATTTTGCATTTATTATAATTAAAAACCCATTTGCCCAACTCACTAAATGATCTAAATCCTTTTGTAAATCAGCAGCATTTTCTTCACAGCTA
>NW_013676131.1:14163-18386 GCF_000517525.1 Limulus polyphemus
TTCACACAACTGATGTAAGACTAATGAATCTATAATTACTGGGACAATTTTTATTACCTCCCTTAAAAAGAAGAGTTACATTAGCTAACTTCCAATCCTCTGGTACCTGCCCACAATTCAAGGGCATACAAAAAATAGTAGTAAGTGGCTCACATATCCAATCTTTAACCTCCTTCAAAACTCTTGGGGAAATATTATATGGCCCAGGAGCCTTATCGTTCTTTAAACTTCCCAATTGTTTCTTAACCAGCTCAGAATTAATGTAGTAATCTTGTTTCCATCTGTCAACTGTTCAAGATGTGGAATACTGCTCAAATCTTCATGAGTAAAAACCGAAGAAAAAGCCGAATTTTATAACACAGTCATCTCATAACCATCATATACAAGTTTTTCTTTATTAGCCCTCAAGGGTCCTACCCCATCCCACCATTATGTTCACCCTTAATGTATTTAAAGAAATCCTTACTGATAATTTTTACGTTTTCAGCCAACATTTTTTTCATGTACGCTTTTAATGTCCCAATTTCCTGTTTCACTGACTTTCTTGGTCTTCTATAATTTTCTAAATCTCCGGTCATACTAAACAATTTGAATTTCTTAAAGTTATGATGCTTTTCTGAAATTTTATCTCTTATACTTATGCAAACTACTGAAGCTTTAAGAATTACATACACTAGACCAGTCATCTTAAACTGTGTGATAATCAAGCAACTATCATCTGATATCCTGTGGATACCTCTTATAGTGAAACTGTTCGATAGCTTGAAAAGTAATGGTTGCACAGTCATTTTGATCTAGTTGATCTTATGATCAACAAACTATCCTAACTATTAGTAAGCGAGTGGTAAACAGTGCAATGGGTTCATTGTATGACACATTAACTCGAATAGCAAAGATCATGCCATCGTTAAAGCTGATTTTTCAGACTTCTAGCTATTATTCTAAGTTATACAAACTACTGGTACCAGCTGTCTTACTTTCTGATAATCAATGTTAATCTCAGCTATATCAATCAGGAGGTTGTCAGCAGCAGCTTGGCTAAACGTTGTGGTTTCACTTATCTTTAGCTTTGGGGCTTTTTAATCTTTAATCAATACTCTCAGATCTTTCCACCTCATCAACAGAGCAAAGTTATATGAGACCACTCTTATCCTCTGATTCCTGGTCGAACCAATGCATGATAGGCTCAATGGCACAATATGGATGCAGCTCGTCGACGTGTTCTTCGTGATTTCTCACATCTTTTGACTACTGTAACTTGTACATCAATGGACTGATTTGTCATATTATAAGATAATAACCTGTCCCGTCAGAATCAATTTGTTTCCGTGGTGCTGACACATTTCAAAGCTACACTCAGTCTCCAAAACTACCTCATTTGTTCCATTACTGTCGTATCCTAGCACCAATTTTGACATATGTCAATCTTTTCTAGCTGTTGCATGCAAATATGTCTGCATCAACTAATGCACACTTGACCTTTTATATGAGTGCTTGGATTTAATGAGCATGTCACATTTAAAAGGTAATTAAAATTTTTTATCATCAATGTAAGTTAATAAAATTAGTACGAGGGTGTAATTTATAATTTAAATTTTTATATTATCTAGGTTTTAAATTACTAATTTAAAAACTTCAAAATTTGTCAGTCTTCCTTTGCGTGTTTTACGTGAAATCTCTTCAGTTTGTATAACTTCAATATTATAGTAAGTACACTGTCTAACTTACCCTAGAAAAAATATATAACCAACTACAAGAACAAAGGTACTGGTTCAACGTGCTAACTTCTTCCTGTAATGAGAAATTAATACATTTTCTCAACCCATGACATAAGCCCTGCCAATCTTTACTTAATTTCCAAGGCAGTTTTCAAAATCTAGTGCCTCTTACATCTTTATTAGGCAGGGGGCAGCACTGCCTATGTAGGGATGACTCGGATTGTTAATCGAAATGGTATTTTAAATATCTCCTCAACAGGTCATCAGAATTTTACAATACTATACAGTGTTTTTTTTTGTGCCAATATCCATGTCTGTAAATGTCATAGCAAAAAGTTTAAATTTCTTGTTGTTCTTTTTTATTACACGATAACTCAAAAACCAAAACACTTGTGTCAACCAATTTCACTGAGGTGACATAGTTTCAAATGGAGTATCCGCTTTTATAAGTATTATGAACTAGTAGCAATTTTAAAAAAATCTAGTGTAAACGATGTTATCATTATCCCTTGAAGTTAGTTTTCTTATAGAACTTTGGTGTTCTTTTAAAAAGGTTAAGTACAGGGTGAAACAAGAATTACCAGACAATAATATATAATTAATAAATATTACAGTTGGAACCTCATTGTATTTAGAACTTGGTTATATACACACCCTTCCTATATCTATTGAAACACTACATTTAAAAAACAAGTAAAGAAAACCTTTTCTAAAAAGGAAGTAAATGTTGGGCTGGCTAATATCAATCCTTCGAAAACCATGCAAACAAAATAGTAGGTGGGGCATTTGCATCATCCCTACATAATAGCACAGACAAGAATTAACATATAGCAGTATATATATATATATATTGTTACGTCTCCGTTTGTTAATTGATTTCCCGTAACTTCGTTCCGACGACACAAGTTCTTTCTTAATAAAAACTGGTTTATTCTTTCTGAATATAACTTTACCGATACACTCAACTTCAACAATCGCGCTAAACAAACGCTATAACAACGAACGTGCTCAATAATACTTCTGACTGCAGTTCAATTACTCACTGTCTACACACACATTACCTTCTTCTCACGTCACGTTGTCCCCTCTTTTTGCTACAGGCAAGTCAAAGTGCACATGTCACAGTTTTTATAGAGTTGCATTCAAAATTTAATTAAACTACTTTATTACCATTGTATGAAAACAAACTTAACATAGCTAATAGTTATAGGTTATTGTTTGCTTTGTACATTTTATTATTCTGTGTTTTTAGGTGCATTATATGATTAAATGAAAATTATCTAGTGTAGTAGTACTATTAGTGTAAAAAAAAAAGTAAGCTTACGTTTCATTGACAGCTGACAGAAAAAAAAAGGAGACCCATATAGGTACTGTATTTCTTATTCTTTATGTGTATTCTTTGTCTGTAACTAAAATGCAAGAACTAGAAATTTGTTAGGTAAGATAATGAAAAGTAATGATGATAATAAAAAAATTCTTGACAATTTACACTCTCAAGCAGCTTGTGCATTATGTAATTTGATGAGGTAACATGAAGTGCACACATGCTCTGATTGATTTACAACCTGTGTATCAATATTATTAGTTAGACGCAGTTCAAAGGGCAATAAAATTAAAAACAAACAGATGTAGGATAAAATTCAAAGAACTAGTGTGAATATTTAAAATATATGAAAATACTCGAACAATCAACGTTGTGTAATACGCAACTAAATTTTTTTTTTAAATCCAATCAACGGTTATAAAAGGCACTCTACGTGTTTCGATGTCTTTCATTTCATCCTGAGGAATTTTTGTCTACAAAAGACTTGTAACATTTACTAAAAGCTTGAACAATTTTGTAAAGATACACAAAACATATTAAAAGTTATCCTGTGGAAACTCTGATGATTGCTTTAAGGTCATGAGGTCAGTTTAATCCACCAAGCCTGTAGCAAGAGGATTAATAAGTAGTACTTTACTGCATACTTCTTAATTGTGCAGTTAGTTATTACCATAAGAATTGTAAGCTCTTGAAATACGTAAATATATAAGTATAGTAAATACTAATATATTCAAGGAGTTACTTCATCTTCTGGACCTCTTCATTTTTTTAGTATTCAATTACACGAGTACAGAGGAGTAAAGTATCCATGTACATGACTATAGAAGAGCTTAGTATTCACGTACACGAGTACAGAAGAGCTTAGTATTCACGTACACGAGTACAGAAGAGTTTAGTATTCATGTACATGATTACAGAAGAGCTTAGTATTCACGTACACGAGTACAGAAGAGCTTAGTATTCATGTACACGAGTACAGAAGAGCTTAGTATTCACGTACACGAGTACAGAAGAGCTTAGTATTCATGTATACGAGTACAGAAGAGCTTAGTATTCATGTACGCGAGTACAGAAGAGCTTAGTATTCACGTACGCGAGTACAGAAGAGCTTAGTATTCACGTACGCGAGTACAGAAGAGCTTAGTGTTCACGTACGCGAGTACAGAAGAGCTTAGTATTCA
>NW_013676132.1:0-4578 GCF_000517525.1 Limulus polyphemus
GACGTGACCTCGCTGACGCAACAGCATTACATTTCTTGGTTTGACTGGTTGATTGTTACATTGTTGTTTTGTCTAGTTGGTTAATTGCAACAATTTATTGCCTAATCTGGTTAGTTAATCCTATTGTCCTCCTCTTGATTGTTTAATAAAGTGGTAGTGAAAAATAGAAAAAAACGTGCCATGTGTAATTTATCGTTAATAAGTTGACCTTATGGCTTCCACTGAAGTACCGGAAATCCGGAAGAAAATCAGTAAAATAAAGTAAGAAACCCAATATCCCCAAGAGCTTCCAGGTAGACCTACCTTTACTATTGAAGCAGGAAAGTACCGCTTGTTGAATACACTCAGGTTCAGCAATGTAATCAACAGTTTTTGTGATTCTGCGTAACCAAGTGACGTAATGTTGTTAGACTGTACATATATTGTTACACGTGTTTACATATGGGCAACAAATGATACATCTCAAATATTAACTTTACACATCTCTCATTTTGAGTCCGAAATGGATAAATTAAGAGGAATGTCGAAAACAAATGAGCATTTGAGGTGATTTTGATTACAAATTGTAGGCCTATTGGTTTTTAATGCTTCGCCATTTTTCGGTGGTTAAATCGTAAGTTTGAAAGCCATATATTGTATACTATCAAAAGTATCCGGCTTCGCTCTGGTTATTATGTTGGTTTATTCTGTCAGTTTATGTATTCTGAGCCTATTTTAACATAAAAGTATAAACTATATACTTTTGTTGCTCCTTTATGGGATGTGGCCTGTTTATAACGGTAACTTTTCCTCTGACTTGTCCTCTGATTTTAAATTTAAATAATAAAAACAAATAATAAAAAACAAATCTATTTAATTAACGGAGCATCTAAATTAAAAAACAGGAAATATATATATATATTAATTTTGTAGTTTATACATTTCATTTTATACTTTCAGCACATAAATTCTTAACAACAATATTACGTTATACTTATATTTCTAAGCAACATGATATAAAAGCTATTGTTGGAATGCATTGTTACCAGAACGCACTGGCTTTTCTATATATTGTTGCGTCTCTATTCGTTTGTTCATTTCCCGTAAAAATTATTTCCGAAGAACTTCAGCGATACAAGTCCTTTCTTAAATAAAACTAGTTTATTCTTTCTCAATACAACTTTGCAATACACTTAATTTCCACAGTCACTTTAACTTAAACACACGCTATGATTCACGCACTTTACTTTCGACTTGACTCGATTATCTGTCTCTATATCTCCCTATCTGCCATTATATCTCCGCTTTATTTGCCGGGCTTATATACTAAAATAGATGGCGCCTAGAAAAGACTAGAGTTGCTAGGAACAGTCATGATCCTTTTAGAAACTCCAGAATCGCGTGACTTCCGCTGTCGTAACAATATATTAGAGGTTGTTGTATAAGGAACCATTTCTTTTCTATGTGGCTTTTCGCTAGCTTGCCTCATTAAAAAAATGCGTGCACGCACGTGGATTTAGTAATAATACCCAGAATCCACTTAGTACGGGTGCAAAATTTCAGGTTTCTAGGTTCTTTGCTCTTGGTGCTATAGTGGTCAAATATTCTTTCCTATGCGTTTTTTCGCTAGCTCGCCTTACAACAAAGTGCGCTCGCGCACAAGTAATAATACCCAGGTGCACATCCTCAGTGTCCACTTAGTGTGGGTACAAAATTTCAGGTTTCTAGGTACTTTTCTCTTGGAGCTTTGGCAGTCACACACTCACATACACGCCCTTTTATTATTATAGATTTTCATTGCTGGACTTTGAATGACTGACTGATCACCATGCTCTGCAGTAGTGGTTATATCATCTAAGGCAGTGTTTCCCAAACGCCAGTATGCAGACAGGTACTGGTCCTTGAATTAATTTCTATCGGTCCGCAACCTGTCTTGGCTGTTGAAAGCACTGACTCTTATTTACATTTTGTTGTTGTTTGTTTGTTTTTCAATATTTGATGACTAAAAGTCGCCTCCTAAGTTCTTTTCTCCGAAAATATTTTTGAAAGCATAGAAACAGTAAATAAATTCTGGCATTACTCTGAAGAAATCACTATTAGTACACAATGCTATCATGGAATATGCAAGTACCATTGTAGTGTGTTCTGTCTTTCATCCACCCCGTAACCACAAAAGTATCCATGAGAATAATTATGCTATGATTTTTGATGATGTACGCACATCTTTACAAAATTTTGTAGTTTAATGGTAAATATTACAAGGCTTTTGCACAAAAATATCAGGTTTTCAAATTAAGTAATAAGATTTTTTTAATTAAAAATTTTCACGCAAACTATTTTCTTTCAGAATGTTGACTATCCAAGGTGCAAAGTAATTTTGATTTTAAGGTTAAAAATACTTTTATGCATTAGAACGTTTTCAAATCTTTATAATCTCCAGATATTTATCAACTTTTTTGGAAAAAACCTTTATATTTTACCTGTTATTTTCACTATTGTATTTCTGTAGGGGTTCGTTGGATTTGACCGACTTGGTAACCTCAATAAAAAATTAGGAAATAAATATAATTTTTTTCGTTCTAAAATGACTACAAATCGTAAACATAAATGTTTAGTCTAAATAGCTTAAGTTTTGTAATATTATACATTTATATAAATTTATTCTTTTTATTATATTGCCCTTTCAGCTGTGCCTGGCTAATATTATTCAAGTTGCAATGACGCAGCGCACGTGCACTGATGTTACAGTATCCAAGAGTCTAAACTGGCATTTACAAACTGACCTGTCTTGGATGATTTAGTAGACTAGTATTTTGTAAAATGCAGTCACATTTAATTTTAATACATTATATATATATATATGTGTGTGTGTGTGTGTGTGTGTGTGTGTGTATATATATACATTATTTGAAAGCATAAAAACAGTAAATAAATTCTGGCATTACTCTGAGGAAATCACCATTATTTGAGAGATTTCAGACTCTCCTCGTCTGACAACCTCTCCATCCCTGGCACCATTCTAGTAACCCTTCTCTGAAGCTTTTCCAACAATTCAATGTAAGAATTCCTAAGGTAAGAAGCCCAAGACTCAACAAAATATTCCAAATGTGGTCTAATCATTGACCTATACGAGATTATAACTTCTTTAGACTTGTATTCAATATTTCTATAGATACAACCTAAATCCTATTTGCCCTACCACTAGCAACAGCACATTGCTTGGATGGCTTTAGAGATTGATTGACAATTACACGAAGATCCCTTTCCTTCATTACACTGTTAAGGTTATTCCCATCCAAATTATACTTATAATTCTAATTATGATAACCCAATGCATTATCTTGCATTTGTTATAATTAAAACCCATCTCCCATTTATTTGCTCAACTCACTAAATGATATAAAACCTTTTGTAAATCAGCAGCATCCTCTTCACAGCTAGCAACACCAAAGATCTTAACATCATCTGCAAAGTTAAGTAATTTATTTGTTATTCCTTCATCTATGTCATTGATGTAAATCAAAAAGAGCAAAGATTCTAAGACTGAGCACTGTGATACCATACTTGTGACATTAATCGAGTTTGACTGAACTCCATTTGTAACAACCCTCTACTTTCTTCTATCCAGCCACTCTTCTATCCAATTTTCTCTCAGTGAAACCATGTTGACTATCCAATGAAATTCTAAACTTTTTAAATGACTTTGCAAAGCATCTTTTAACATACTTTCCAAAAATTTCCCTACAATTGATGTAAGATTAATGGGTCTATAATTACTGGAACAATTTTATCACCTCTCTTGGAAAGAAGAGTTACGTTAGCTAACTTTCAATCCTTTGGTACCTGCTCACTATTCGAGGACTAACGAAAAATAGTAGTAAGTGCCTCACATATCCAATCTTTAACCTCTTTCAAAACCCTTGGCAAATATTATCTGGCCCAGAAGCCTTATCGTTTTTTAAACATCCCAATTTTTTCTTAACCAGCTCGGAATTAATGCAGTCATCTTGTTTGATCTCGTTTCCATTTATCAACTGTCCTAGATGTGGAATACTGCTTAAATCTTCGTTAGTAAAAACCAAAGAAAAAGCAAGATTTAATAACCCAGCCATTTCATAATCATCAGATACTAGCCTTCCTTTATCATCTCTCAAGGGTTCTACCCCATCCTAAAATTTTGTTTACCCTTAATGTATTTAAAGAAATCTTCACTGTTCATTTTTAGATTTTCAGCCAACCTTTTTTCATACATCCTTTTTGATGTCCTAATATCCTGTTTCACCAAATTTCTTGATCTTCTATAATCTTCCAAATCTCCTGTCACACCAGTCAATTTATATTTCTTAAATGTATAATTTTTTCTTTAACTTCATCTCTTTGTGAGCCAATCTGGTTTTTTCTTGCCTCTACCTTTTCTTTCTATAAGGAATATGTTTACCTAGAGTATTTAAACATTTATCTTTATTTTTTTTTCACATCTGATCAGTATCTCCAAATAACTCTTGTTGCATCCTTTCAAAATTTGTTTTTTTTTAATTTGTAACCAAAATATCATTATTCCTTATTTCCAAATGCAGCAAAACATCGAACCTAATAGAG
>NW_013676132.1:4599-7833 GCF_000517525.1 Limulus polyphemus
AAATTTTGTAACCAAAATATCATTATCCTTATTTCCAAATGCAGCAAACAATCGACCTAACTAGAGCAATGATCACTTGCACCCAGATGTTCCCTAATTTCCACCCTCTCAATCATTTCTGTATTTGAAGTTAACAATAAATCTAAAATAGCATTGTTTCTCGTAGGTTCCTCGAGTAATTGGTGAAGAAAACCATCCTGAATAGTTCTAAAAACCTTTCTCCCTCATGGTTTCACTCTGGCATTTCCCAAACTATATGCCTGAAATTAAAATCACCCATAATTGTGACTTCACTAACAGCTGAAATCTTTATATCGTTGTAAAATTTCTCACTAATTTCATCACTATCATTTGGTAGTTTGTAATGAATTCCCACTAAAATTATTTTCCCTTTATGTCCACTAATAGAAATCCAAATTGACTCAATCTCCTTGCTATAATATTTGATATCCTCAACTTCAACACGATGTAATTAACATTTTACATATAAAGCTACTACTCCCCTCTTTAATACTCTATCTGTATTAAATAGCCTGTAACCCTGTATTTCACAGAAATTTCTGCCATCCTTAGCATGTAAGGTACAGCATGCCAGGTCTCTGGGACCCTTCTGTACTGTCAGGGCTAACAGAAGGGTTTGCGACAAGCTTTCAGATCAGCAAATGTATTAATTAGTTCCCCATAGTTTAACTTTCGAGCAGATGTACTTTTGATGGAGAGCATTGCTAAAGAAGAAAGACTCTCATCAGCCATGGTTGACTTGTGAAATGTTTCGATTAATTTCAGTTTGCTTTCAGCACTTGCTACCATTACCAGAAAAGTAAGAAGAACACAAAAAGCAATGGATAAATTTTGATACATTTCCTTCGGTTTCTTTTTGAAGATATAATTCAAAAAGTCGTGTGCAGATTTCAGTTCCTTTTCATTGTCTTGAACAACAGTCATGAATCATTTGAGTTCCATTTCCAATTCATCTGTGTCAGTGTCACTCATCTTTCTCGCAATGAGATGACAGCTTCTTCTCATTGTGGATGCAAATGAGATTTTCGGCACAAATAAGAGACTTCACTTATCTGATTAAAATGTTCTTTCATGGAACTCAAAGTGTGGTTCAAAAGTTGCAGAAAAATAGCATTCTTGAACTGTTGTTCTGGAGAAAGTGTTCTAACATCATCAGCAGATTCATATCCAAATGATTTCCTTTCGAGCCAAAAACACACATCAGTAAGAACTTTCGACTTTCATCATTTCAGAGGTTTCATGTGCAGTGATGGAGGCATCAATAAAGCTAGTCTCATGGTATCACTGAAGAAACTTGTATGTTGCCTTGACCTAATTTTCCAACACATGGAGTGAAACTCTGTATGACTGTACAAGTTTAGTAGTAAGGGCCCCACTTTACAGGCGGAAGTTGACATGCTGCCATGACACATGAAGACAGAAGATGGGGAGGGGAGAGGAAGGTCATCAAAGATGATGAGGTCATAGTTCCAAAAGTTGCCACCAGAGGACGCGTCGTTAAGGGTGCGTTGCTAGACCACCATGATGTCATAGTACCAGATTTTGTCAACAGAGAGAGTGTTGCTAGATTGCTGTGACAGGTGGCTATGATAGATGATTACTTAATAGTACCACAAATTAGGGAGCGTATTTCTAGACAGTCATGACTAATACAATACATGTCTCAACAAGAATACTATTAATCACTGATAGGATTGTTAATCAAATTATTTATAATTAAATCATAATAAAAAGAACGTTTAAGACAAATTCATCAGTTAATTAATTCGTCTTAAAAAGAATGCTTAACAATAATTCATTAAATCATTTATAATTAATTAATCAAATCATCCTTAAAAGGATGTTTAACACTAATTCATTTATAATTAAATCATCAGAAAAAAGGAAGCTTAATACTAATCCATAAGTTAATTAAATTTCCGTACCATTTACATGTCCTAAAAGGGCGATATCTTAATCAAAACTTACTCTTTTACTACGAATCAAGTGTTTTTCAATGACATGATATATTGTTTAAAGTAACATAATCACAATTATATACATTTTTACCACGCCCACAATAAATGTTTGTTGGTTTAAATCGCCCAGAAAAAGGCGCGATATCATGCAATAATTAAAGCTTATTCTTTGACTTTATACAATATTTTACATCGTCAATAAAACGTTTATTATGCAATAACACTTTTACTAATTTGACTTTACACAGCAAAATAATTTACACATGTCTTACAAAGGCTGACTTTCACACACACACACACATATATATATTTAATTACTATTATTTTAACAAATATACTGTGACAATACTTCTACAAGTCACCAATGTCTAGATTTACTTATGTTACAATCCATTATCTGTAATAAAAATGATAAATGATTGACCTACCGTATCCCCCATTTTCTAAATAACCATTGATTACCTTCAAACCCACACAAATCTTGTAAAAGTATGGAATACATAACTTCTTTCAATGTTCTGTAGGACACTTACTATTTCACTTTCACAAATTCATATTGTTACGACAGCGGAAAGCGGAAGTCGCGTGACGCTGGGAGCATGAGTGCTGGAGTATCTAGAATTATCAGGGAACCCCATGAATGTCCGAGTGTTTGCTAGACGCCCTCTTTTTTAGTATATAAGTCTGGCAAAGAAGGTACAGAGATAGATTGGAGATATAGATAATTGTGTCAAGGGAACACTAGGCACTGTAAATAAAGTGTGTAAATCGCTGTGAATTATAGCATGTGTTTATAAAAGTAGTTTAGTTTAAAGTGACTGTGGAAATTCTGTTTATTACTAAAAGTTGTGTCAAGAAAGAATAAACTAGTTTTAATCAAGACAAGACTTGTATCGCTGAAGTTCTTCGGAAAGAATTTCTACCAAAAATTAACAAACAAGCAGATGCATAACAAATTGGTGTCAGAGAGTGGGACAAAAAAAATGATGGAAACGAGAAGTGGCAAATCAAACTACCACTGATACCATTTGATGGCAGCAATACAGGAACAGCAAAAGAAACAAGAAGAGCGAAAAAATAAACAAGAAGAGTGAGAAAAGAAACAAGAACAGATACAACATAAAGAGAGACTACAGCAGTATTTGGAGGAGAATGAAAATGAACAAGAAGAGAGACTACAGCAGAGGTTGGAGGAGAAAGAAAATAAACAAGAAGAAAGTCTTCAACAGTTGAGAGAAAGCCAGCATACCCAAAT